>NW_027141936.1:3297500-3342500 GCF_036365525.1 Heterodontus francisci
AGACTTATATATATACACACACACACACACCACAGTCCAGGCCCTGAGACTTATACATATATACACACACACCACAGTCCAGGCCCAGAGACTTATATATATATACACACACACACCACAGTCCAGGCCCAGAGACTTATATATATACACACACACACCACAGTCCATGCCCTGAGACTTATATATATACACACACACACACACACCACAGTCCATGCCCTGAGACTTATATATATACACACACACACACCACAGTCCAGGCCCTGAGACTTATATATATATACACACACACACCACAGTCCAGGCCCTGAGACTTATATATATACACACACACACCACAGTCCAGGCCCTGAGACTTATATATATACACACACACCACAGTCCAGGCCCTGAGACTTATATATATACACACACTCACCCCAGTCCAGGCCCTGAGACTTATATATATACACACACTCACCCCAGTCCAGGCCCTGAGACTTATATATATACACACACTCACCCCAGTCCAGGCCCTGAGACTTATATATATACACACACACTCACCCCAGTCCAGGCCCTGAGACTTATATATATACACACACTCACCCCAGTCCAGGCCCTGAGACTTATATATATACACACACTCACCCCAGTCCAGGCCCTGAGACTTATATATATACACACACACACCACAGTCCAGGCCCTGAGACTTATATATATACACACACTCACCCCAGTCCAGGCCCTGAGACTTATATATATACACACACACCACAGTCCAGGCCCTGAGACTTATATATATACACACACACACCACAGTCCAGGCCCTGAGACTTATATATATACACACACTCACCCCAGTCCAGGCCCTGAGACTTATATATATACACACACTCACCCCAGTCCAGGCCCTGAGACTTATATATATACACACACACACCACAGTCCAGGCCCTGAGACTTATATATATACACACACTCACCCCAGTCCAGGCCCTGAGACTTATATATATACACACACACCACAGTCCAGGCCCTGAGACTTATATATATACACACACACACACACCACAGTCCAGGCCCAGAGACTTATATATATATACACACACACACCACAGTCCAGGCCCAGAGACTTATATATATACACACACACACCACAGTCCATGCCCTGAGACTTATATATATACACACACACACACACACCACAGTCCATGCCCTGAGACTTATATATATACACACACACACACCACAGTCCAGGCCCTGAGACTTATATATATATACACACACACACCACAGTCCAGGCCCTGAGACTTATATATATACACACACACACCACAGTCCAGGCCCTGAGACTTATATATATACACACACACCACAGTCCAGGCCCTGAGACTTATATATATATACACACACTCACCCCAGTCCAGGCCCTGAGACTTATATATATACACACACTCACCCCAGTCCAGGCCCTGAGACTTATATATATACACACACTCACCCCAGTCCAGGCCCGGAGACTTATATATATACACACACACTCACCCCAGTCCAGGCCCTGAGACTTATATATATACACACACTCACCCCAGTCCAGGCCCTGAGACTTATATATATACACACACTCACCCCAGTCCAGGCCCTGAGACTTATATATATACACACACACACCACAGTCCAGGCCCTGAGACTTATATATATACACACACTCACCCCAGTCCAGGCCCTGAGACTTATATATATACACACACACCACAGTCCAGGCCCTGAGACTTATATATATACACACACACACCACAGTCCAGGCCCTGAGACTTATATATATACACACACTCACCCCAGTCCAGGCCCTGAGACTTATATATATACACACACTCACCCCAGTCCAGGCCCTGAGACTTATATATATACACACACACACCACAGTCCAGGCCCTGAGACTTATATATATACACACACTCACCCCAGTCCAGGCCCTGAGACTTATATATATACACACACACCACAGACCAGGCCCTGAGACTTATATATATACACACACACACCACAGTCCAGGCCCTGAGACTTATATATATACACACACTCACCACAGTCCAGGCCCTGAGACTTATATATATACACACACACACCACAGTCCAGGCCCTGAGACTTATATATATACACACACACACCACAGTCCAGGCCCTGAGACTTATATATATACTCACACACTCACCCCAGTCCAGGCCCTGATACTTATATATATACACACACACTCACCCCAGTCCAGGCCCTGAGACTTATATATATATACACACACACACTCACCCCAGTCCAGGCCCTGAGACTTATATATATATACACACACACACCACAGTCCAGGCCCTGAGACTTATATATATACACACACACACTCACCCCAGTCCAGGCCCTGAGACTTATATATATACACACACACTCACCCCAGTCCAGGCCCAGAGACTTATATATATACACACACACACCACAGTCCAGGCCCTGAGACTTATATATATACACACACACACCACAGTCCATGCCCTGAGACTTATATATATACACACACTCACCCCAGTCCAGGCCCAGAGACTTATATATATACACACACACACCACAGTCCAGGCCCAGAGACTTATATATATACACACACACACCACAGTCCAGGCCCTGAGACTTATATATATACATACACACACCACAGTCCATGCCCTGAGACTTATATATACACACACACTCACCACAGTCCAGGCCCTGAGACTTATATATATATACACACACACACACCACAGTCCAGGCCCTGATACTTATATATATACACACACACACCACAGTCCAGGCCCAGAGACTTATATATATACACACACAGACACCACAGTCCAGGCCCTGAGACTTATATATATACACACACGCTCACCACAGTCCAGGCCAGAGACTTATATTTATACGCACACACTCACCACAGTCCAGGCCCTGAGACTTATATTTATACGCACACACTCACCACAGTCCAGGCCCTGAGACTTATATATCTACACACACACACCACAGACCAGGCCCTGAGACTTATATATACACATACACACACACCACAGTCCAGGCCCTGAGACTTATATATATACACACACTCACCACAGTCCATGCCCTGAGACTTATATATATACCCACACACACCACAGTCCATGCCCTGAGACTTATATATATACACACACACACCACAGTCCAGGCCCTGAGACTTATATATATACACACACTCACCACAGTCCATGCCCAGAGACTTATATATATACACACACACACACCACAGTCCAGGCCCTGAAACTTATATATATACACACACACACACCACAGACCAGGCCCTGAGACTTATATATATACACACACACACCACAGTCCATGCCCTGAGACTTATATATATACACACACACACACCACAGTCCAGGCCCTGAGACTTATATATATATACACACACTCACCACAGTCCATGCCCTGAGACTTATATATATATACACACACTCACCACAGTCCGTGCCCTGAGACTTATATATAAACACACACACACACCACAGACCAGGCCCTGAGACTTATATATAGACACACACACACCACAGTCCATGCCCTGAGACTTATATATATATATAAACACACTCACCACAGTCCATGCCCTGAGACTTATATATATACACACACACACACCACAGTCCAGGCCCTGAAACTTATATATATACACACACACACACCACAGACCAGGCCCTGAGACTTATATATATACACACACACACCACAGTCCATGCCCTGAGACTTATATATATACACACACACACACCACAGTCCAGGCCCTGAAACTTATATATATACACACACACACACCACAGACCAGGCCCTGAGACTTATATATATATACACACACACACCACAGTCTATGCCCTGAGACTTATATATATACACACACACACACCACAGACCAGGCCCTGAGACTTATATATATATACACACACACACACCACAGTCCAGGCCCTGAAACTTATATATATACACACACACACACCACAGTCCAGGCCCTGAAACTTATATATATACACACACACACACCACAGACCAGGCCCTGATACTTATATATATACACACACACACACCACAGACCAGGCCCTGAGACTTATATATATACACACACTCACCACAGTCCATGCCCTGAGACATATATATATACACACACACACACCAGAGACCAGGCCCTGAGACTTATATATATATACACACACTCACCACAGTCCATGCCCTGAGACTTATATATATACACACACACACACCACAGTCCAGGCCCTGAAACTTATATATATATACACACACACACCACAGTCCAGGCCCTGAGACTTATATATATATACACACACTCACCACAGTCCATGCCCTGATACTTATATATATACACATACACACACCACAGACCAGGCCCTGAGACATATATATATACACACACATACCACAGTCCATGCCCTGAGACTTATATATATACACACACACACACCACAGTCCAGGCCCTGAAACTTATATATATACACACACACACACACCACAGACCAGGCCCTGAGACTTATATATATACACACACACACCACAGTCCATGCCCTGAGACTTATATATATACACACACACACACACCACAGTCCAGGCCCTGAGACTTATATATATATACACACACACACACCACAGTCCATGCCCTGAGACTTATATATATACACACACACACCACAGTCCAAGCCCTGAGACTTATATATATACACACACACACACCACAGTCCAGGCCCTGAGACTTATATATATACACACACACTCACCCCAGTCCAGGCCCTGAGACTTATATATATATACACACACACTCACCCCAGTCCAGGCCCTGAGACTTATATATATACACACACACTCACCCCAGTCCAGGCCCTGAGACTTATATATATACACACACACTCACCCCAGTCCAGGCCCTGAGACTTATATATATACACAAACACACTCACCCCAGTCCAGGCCCTGAGACTTATATATATACACACACACTCACCCCAGTCCAGGCCCTGAGACTTATATATATACACACACACACTCACCCCAGTCCAGGCCCTGAGACTTATATATATACACACACACTCACCCCAGTCCAGGCCCTGATACTTATATATATACACACACACTCACCCCAGTCCAGGCCCTGAGACTTATATATATATACACACACACACTCACCCCAGTCCAGGCCCTGAGACTTATATATATATATATATACACACACACACCACAGTCCAGGCCCTGAGACTTATATATATACACACACACACTCACCCCAGTCCAGGCCCTGAGACTTATATATATACACACACACTCACCCCAGTCCAGGCCCAGAAACTTATATATATACACACACACACCACAGTCCAGGCCCTGAGACTTATATATATACTCACACACACCACAGTCCATGCCCTGAGACTTATATATATACACACACTCACCCCAGTCCAGGCCCAGAGACTTATATATATACACACACACACCACAGTCCAGGCCCAGAGACTTATATATATACACACACACACCACAGTCCAGGCCCTGAGACTTATATATATATACATACACACACCACAGTCCAGGCCCTGAGACTTATATATATACACACACACACACCACAGTCCAGGCCCTGAGACTTATATATATACACACGCTCACCACAGTCCAGGCCCAGAGACTTATATTTATACGCACACACACACCACAGACCATGCCCTGAGACTTATATTTATACGCACACACTCACCACAGTCCAGGCCCTGAGACTTATATTTATACGCACACACTCACCACAGTCCAGGCCCTGAGACTTATATATCTACACACACACACCACAGACCAGGCCCTGAGACTTATATATACACACACACACACACCACAGTCCAGGCCCTGAGACTTATATATATACACACACTCACCACAGTCCATGCCCTGAGACTTATATATATACACACACACACCACAGTGCATGCCCTGAGACTTATATATATACACACACACACCACAGTCCAGGCCCTGAGACTTATATATATACACACACTCACCACAGTCCATGCCCTGAGACTTATATATATATACACACACACACACCACAGTCCAGGCCCTGAAACTTATATATATACACACACACACACCACAGACCAGGCCCTGAGACTTATATATATACACACACACACCACAGTCCATGCCCTGAGACTTATATATATACACACACACACACCACAGTCCAGGCCCTGAGACTTATATATATATACACACACTCACCACAGTCCATGCCCTGAGACTTATATATATATATACACACACTCACCACAGTCCATGCCCTGAGACTTATATATATATACACACACACACCACAGTCCAGGCCCTGAAACTTATATATATACACACACACACACCACAGACCAGGCCCTGAGACTTATATATATACACACACACACCACAGTCCATGCCCTGAGACTTATATATATATAAACACACTCACCACAGTCCATGCCCTGAGAATTATATATATATACACACACACACACCACAGTCCAGGCCCTGAAACTTATATATATACACACACACACACCACAGACCAGGCCCTGAGACTTATATATATACACACACACACCACAGTCCATGCCCTGAGACTTATATATATACACACCACAGTCCAGGCCCTGAAACTTATATATATACACACACACACACCACAGACCAGGCCCTGAGACTTATATATATATACACACACACACCACAGTCCATGCCCTGAGACTTATATATATACACACACACACACCACAGACCAGGCCCTGAGACTTATATATATACACACACTCACCACAGTCCATGCCCTGAGACTTATATATATACACACACACACACCACAGACCAGGCCCTGAGACTTATATATATACACACACTCACCACAGTCCATGCCCTGAGACTTATATATATATACACACACACACACCACAGTCCAGGCCCTGAGACTTATATATATACACACACACACATACCACAGTCCAGGCCCTGAGACTTATATATATACACACACACACACCACAGACCAGGCCCTGAGACTTATATATATACACACACATACCACAGTCCATGCCCTGAGACTTATATATATACACACACACACACCACAGTCCAGGCCCTGAAACTTATATATATACACACACACACACACCACAGACCAGGCCCTGAGACTTATATATATACACACACATACCACAGTCCATGCCCTGAGACTTATATATATACACACATACACACCACAGTCCATGCCCTGAGACTTATAAATATACACACACACACCACAGTCCAGGCCCTGAGACCTATATATATACACACACACACACCACAGTCCAGGCCCTGAGACTTATATATATACACACACACACATACCACAGTCCAGGCCCTGAGACTTATATATATACACACAGATACCACAGTCCATGCCCTGAGACCTATATATATATACACACACTCACCACAGTCCATGCCCTGAGACTTATATATATACACACACACACACCACAGTCCAGGCCCTGATACTTATATATATATATACACACACACACCACAGACCAGGCCCTGATACTTATATATATACACACACACACACCACAGACCAGGCCCTGAGACTTATATATATACACACACATACCACAGTCCATGCCCTGAGACTTATATATATACACACACTCACCACAGTCCATGCCCTGAGACTTATATATATACACACACACACACCACAGTCCAGGCCCTGAAACTTATATATATACACACACACACACCACAGACCAGGCCCTGAGACTTATATATATACACACACATACCACAGTCCATGCCCTGAGACTTATATTTATACACACACACACCACAGTCCAGGCCCTGAAACTTATATATATACACACACACACACCACAGACCAGGCCCTGAGACTTATATATATACACACACACACCACAGTCCATGCCCTGAGACTTATATATATACACACACACACACACCACAGACCAGGCCCTGAGACTTATATATATACACACACATACCACAGTCCATGCCCTGAGACTTATATATATACACACACACACACCACAGTCCAGGCCCTGAGACTTATATATATACACACACTCACCCCAGTCCAGGCCCTGAGACTTATATATATACACACACTCACCCCAGTCCAGGCCCTGAGACTTATATATATACACACACACACCACAGTCCATGCCCTGAGACTTATATATATACACACACTCACCCCAGTCCAGGCCCTGAGACTTATATATATACACACACTCACCCCAGTCCAGGCCCTGAGACTTATATATATACACACACTCACCCCAGTCCAGGCCCTGAGACTTATATATATACACACACACACCACAGTCCAGGCCCTGAGACTTATATATATATACACACACTCACCCCAGTCCAGGCCCTGAGACTTATATATATACACACACACCACAGTCCAGGCCCTGAGACTTATATATATACACACACACACCACAGTCCAGGCCCTGAGACTTATATATATACACACACTCACCACAGTCCAGGCCCTGAGACTTATATATATACACACACACACCACAGTCCAGGCCCTGAGTCTTATATATATACACACACACACCCCAGTCCATGCCCTGAGACTTATATATATACACACACACACTCACCCCAGTCCAGGCCCTGAGACTTATATATATACACACACTCACCACAGTCCAGGCCCTGAGACTTATATATATACACACACACACCACAGTCCAGGCCCTGAGACTTATATATATACACACACACACTCACCACAGTCCAGGCCCTGAGACTTATATATATACACACACACACACACCACAGTCCATGCCCTGAGACTTATATATATACACACACACACTCACCCCAGTCCAGGCCCTGAGACTTATATATATATACACACACACTCACCCCAGTCCAGGCCCTGAGACTTATATATATACACACCCACACTCACCCCAGTCCAGGCCCTGAGACTTATATATATACACACACACTCACCCCAGTCCAGGCCCTGAGACTTATATATATACACACACACTCACCCCAGTCCAGGCCCTGAGACTTATATATATACACAAACACACTCACCCCAGTCCAGGCCCTGAGACTTATATATATACACACACACTCACCCCAGTCCAGGCCCTGAGACTTATATATATACACACACACACTCACCCCAGTCCAGGCCCTGAGACTTATATATATACACACACACTCACCCCAGTCCAGGCCCTGATACTTATATATATACACACACACTCACCCCAGTCCAGGCCCTGAGACTTATATATATATATACACACACACACTCACCCCAGTCCAGGCCCTGAGACTTATATATATATACACACACACACCACAGTCCAGGCCCTGAGACTTATATATATACACACACACACTCACCCCAGTCCAGGCCCTGAGACTTATATATATACACACACACTCACCCCAGTCCAGGCCCAGAGACTTATATATATACACACACACACCACAGTCCAGGCCCTGAGACTTATATATATACACACACACACCACAGTCCATGCCCTGAGACTTATATATATACACACACTCACCCCAGTCCAGGCCCAGAGACTTATATATATACACACACACACCACAGTCCAGGCCCAGAGACTTATATATATACAGACACACACCACAGTCCAGGCCCTGAGACTTATATATATACATACACACACCACAGTCCAGGCCCTGAGACTTATATATATACACACACACACACCACAGTCCAGGCCCAGAGACTTATATATATACACACACACACACCACAGTCCATGCCCTGAGACTTATATATATACACACACTCACCCCAGTCCAGGGCCAGAGACTTATATATATACACACACACACACCACAGTCCAGGCCCAGAGACTTATATATACACACACACACACCACAGTCCAGGCCCTGAGACTTATATATATACATACACACACCACAGTCCATGCCCTGAGACTTATATATACACACACGCTCACCACAGTCCAGGCCCAGAGACTTATATTTATACGCACACACACACCACAGACCATGCCCTGAGACTTATATTTATACGCACACACTCACCACAGTCCAGGCCCTGAGACTTACATATCTACACACACACACCACAGACCATGCCCTGAGACTTATATTTATACGCACACACTCACCACAGTCCATGCCCTGAGACTTATATATATACACACACACACCACAGTCCAGGCCCTGAGACTTATATATATATATACACACACACACACACCACAGACCAGGCCCTGAGACTTATATATATACACACACACACCACAGTCCATGCCCTGAGACTTATATATATACACACACACACACCACAGTCCAGGCCCTGAGACTTATATATATATACACACACTCACCACAGTCCATGCCCTGAGACTTATATATATATATACACACACTCACCACAGTCCATGCCCTGAGACTTACATATATACACACACACACCACAGTCCAGGCCCTGAAACTTATATATATACACACACACACACACCACAGACCAGGCCCTGAGACTTATATATATACACACACACACCACAGTCCATGCCCTGAGACTTATATATATATAAACACACTCACCACAGTCCATGCCCTGAGACTTATATATATACACACACACACAGCACAGTCCAGGCCCTGAAACTTATATATATACACACACACACACCACAGACCAGGCCCTGAGACTTATATATATACACACACACACCACAGTCCATGCACTGAGACTTATATATATACACACACACACACCACAGTCCAGGCGCTGAAACTTATATATATACACACACACACACCACAGACCAGGCCCTGAGACTTATATATATATATACACACACACACCACAGTCCATGCCCTGAGACTTATATATATACACACACACACACCACAGACCAGGCCCTGAGACTTATATATATACACACACACACACCACAGTCCAGGCCCAGAAACTTATATATATATATACACACACACACCACAGACCAGGCCCTGATACTTATATATATACACACACACACACCACAGACCAGGCCCTGAGACTTATATATATACACACACACACCACAGTCCAGGCCCTGAGACTTATATATATACACACACACACTCACCCCAGTCCAGGCCCTGAGACTTATATATATACACACACACTCACCCCAGTCCAGGCCCAGAGACTTATATATATACACACACACACCACAGTCCAGGCCCTGAGACTTATATATATACACACACACACCACAGTCCATGCCCTGAGACTTATATATATACACACACACACCACAGTCCAGGCCCAGAGACTTATATATATACACACACACACCACAGTCCAGGCCCTGAGACTTATATATATACATACACACACCACAGTCCAGGCCCTGAGACTTATATATATACACACACACACACCACAGTCCAGGCCCAGAGACTTATATATATACACACACACACACCACAGTCCATGCCCTGAGACTTATATATATACACACACTCACCCCAGTCCAGGGCCAGAGACTTATATATATACACACACACACACCACAGTCCAGGCCCAGAGACTTATATATACACACACACACACCACAGTCCAGGCCCTGAGACTTATATATATACATACACACACCACAGTCCATGCCCTGAGACTTATATATACACACACGCTCACCACAGTCCAGGCCCAGAGACTTATATTTATACGCACACACACACCACAGACCATGCCCTGAGACTTATATTTATACGCACACACTCACCACAGTCCAGGCCCTGAGACTTACATATCTACACACACACACCACAGACCATGCCCTGAGACTTATATTTATACGCACACACTCACCACAGTCCATGCCCTGAGACTTATATATATACACACACACACCACAGTCCAGGCCCTGAGACTTATATATATATATACACACACACACACACCACAGACCAGGCCCTGAGACTTATATATATACACACACACACCACAGTCCATGCCCTGAGACTTATATATATACACACACACACACCACAGTCCAGGCCCTGAGACTTATATATATATACACACACTCACCACAGTCCATGCCCTGAGACTTATATATATATATACACACACTCACCACAGTCCATGCCCTGAGACTTACATATATACACACACACACCACAGTCCAGGCCCTGAAACTTATATATATACACACACACACACACCACAGACCAGGCCCTGAGACTTATATATATACACACACACACCACAGTCCATGCCCTGAGACTTATATATATATAAACACACTCACCACAGTCCATGCCCTGAGACTTATATATATACACACACACACAGCACAGTCCAGGCCCTGAAACTTATATATATACACACACACACACCACAGACCAGGCCCTGAGACTTATATATATACACACACACACCACAGTCCATGCACTGAGACTTATATATATACACACACACACACCACAGTCCAGGCGCTGAAACTTATATATATACACACACACACACCACAGACCAGGCCCTGAGACTTATATATATATATACACACACACACCACAGTCCATGCCCTGAGACTTATATATATACACACACACACACCACAGACCAGGCCCTGAGACTTATATATATACACACACACACACCACAGTCCAGGCCCAGAAACTTATATATATATATACACACACACACCACAGACCAGGCCCTGATACTTATATATATACACACACACACACCACAGACCAGGCCCTGAGACTTATATATATACACACACTCACCACAGTCCATGCCCTGAGACTTATATATATACACACACACACACCACAGACCAGGCCCTGAGACTTATATATATACACAAACTCACCCCAGTCCAGGCCCTGAGACTTATATATATACACACACACACACCACAGTCCAGGCCCTGAGACTTATATATATATACACACACTCACCCCAGTCCAGGCCCTGTGACTTATATATATACACACACTCACCCCAGTCCAGGCCCTGAGACTTATATATATACACACACTCACCCCAGTCCAGGCCCTGAGACTTATATATATACACACACACACCACAGTCCATGCCCTGAGACTTATATATATACACACACTCACCCCTGTCCAGGCCCTGAGACTTATATATATACACACACTCACCCCAGTCCAGGCCCTGAGACTTATATATATACACACACTCACCCCAGTCCAGGCCCTGAGACTTATATATATACACACACACACCACAGTCCAGGCCCTGAGACTTATATATATACACACACTCACCCCAGTCCAGGCCCTGAGACTTATATATATACACACACACCACAGTCCAGGCCCTGAGACTTATATATATACACACACACACCACAGTCCAGGCCCTGAGACTTATATATATACACACACACACACACCACAGTCCATGCCCTGAGACTTATATATATACACACACACACTCACCCCAGTCCAGGCCCTGAGACTTATATATATACACACACACTCACCCCAGTCCAGGCCCTGAGACTTATATATATACACACACACACTCACCCCAGTCCAGGCCCTGAGACTTATATATATACACACACACTCACCCCAGTCCAGGCCCTGAGACTTATATATATACACACACACTCACCCCAGTCCAGGCCCTGAGACTTATATATATACACAAACACACTCACCCCAGTCCAGGCCCTGAGACTTATATATATACACACACACTCACCCCAGTCCAGGCCCTGAGACTTATATATATACACACACACACTCACCCCAGTCCAGGCCCTGAGACTTATATATATACACACACACTCACCCCAGTCCAGGCCCTGATACTTATATATATACACACACACTCACCCCAGTCCAGGCCCTGAGACTTATATATATATACACACACACACTCACCCCAGTCCAGGCCCTGAGACTTATATATATATACACACACACACCACAGTCCAGGCCCTGAGACTTATATATATATACACACACACTCACCCCAGTCCAGGCCCTGAGACTTATATATATACACACACACTCACCCCAGTCCAGGCCCAGAGACTTATATATATACACACACACACCACAGTCCAGGCCCTGAGACTTATATATATACACACACACACCACAGTCCAGGCCCTGAGACTTATATATATACATACACACACCACAGTCCATGCCCTGAGACTTATATATACACACACACTCACCACAGTCCAGGCCCTGAGACTTATATATATATACACACACACACACCACAGTCCAGGCCCTGATACTTATATATATACACACACACACCACAGTCCAGGCCCAGAGACTTATATATATACACACACAGACACCACAGTCCAGGCCCTGAGACTTATATATATACACACACGCTCACCACAGTCCAGGCCCAGAGACTTATATTTATACGCACACACACACCACAGACCATGCCCTGAGACTTATATTTATATGCACACACTCACCACAGTCCAGGCCCTGAGACTTATATTTATACGCAAACACTCACCACAGGCCAGGCCCTGAGACTTATATATCTACACACACACACCACAGACCAGGCCCTGAGACTTATATATACACACACACACACACCACAGTCCAGGCCCTGAGACTTATATATATACACACACACACCACAGTCCATGCCCTGAGACTTATATATATACACACACACACCACAGTCCAGGCCCTGAGACTTATATATATACACACACTCACCACAGTCCATGCCCTGAGACTTATATATATATACACACACACACCACAGTCCAGGCCCTGAAACTTATATATATATACACACACACACACACCACAGACCAGGCCCTGAGACTTATATATATACACACACACACCACAGTCCATGCCCTGAGACTTATATATATACACACACACACACCACAGTCCAGGCCCTGAGACTTATATATATATACACACACTCACCACAGTCCATGCCCTGAGACTTATATATATATATACACACACTCACCACAGTCCATGCCCTGAGACTTACATATATACACACACACACCACAGTCCAGGCCCTGAAACTTATATATATACACACACACACACCACAGACCAGGCCCTGAGACTTATATATATACACACACACACCACAGTCCATGCCCTGAGACTTATATATATATAAACACACTCACCACAGTCCATGCCCTGAGACTAAAATATATACACACACACACACCACAGTCCAGGCCCTGAAACTTATATATATACACACACACACACCACAGACCAGGCCCTGAGACTTATATATATACACACACACACCACAGTCCATGCCCTGAGACTTATATATATACACACACACACACCACAGTCCAGGCCCTGAAACTTATATATATACACACACACACACCACAGACCAGGCCCTGAGACTTATATATATATATACACACACACACCACAGTCCATGCCCTGAGACTTATATATATACACACACACACACCACAGACCAGGCCCTGAGACTTATATATATACACACACACACACCACAGTCCAGGCCCAGAAACTTATATATATACACACACACACACCACAGACCAGGCCCTGATACTTATATATATACACACACACACACCACAGACCAGGCCCTGAGACTTATATATATACACACACTCACCACAGTCCATGCCCTGAGACTTATATATATACACACACACACACCACAGACCAGGCCCTGAGACTTATATATATACACACACTCACCCCAGTCCAGGCCCTGAGACTTATATATATACACACACACACCACAGTCCAGGCCCTGAGACTTATATAGAAACACACACTCACCCCAGTCCAGGCCCTGAGACTTATATATATACACACACTCACCCCAGTCCAGGCCCTGAGACTTATATATATACACACACACACCACAGTCCATGCCCTGAGACTTATATATATACACACACTCACCCCTGTCCAGGCCCTGAGACTTATATATATACACACACTCACCCCAGTCCAGGCCCTGAGACTTATATATATACACACACTCACCCCAGTCCAGGCCCTGAGACTTATATATATACACACACACACCACAGTCCAGGCCCTGAGACTTATATATATACACACACTCACCCCAGTCCAGGCCCTGAGACTTATATATATACACACACACCACAGTCCAGGCCCTGAGACTTATATATATACACACACACACCACAGTCCAGGCCCCGAGACTTATATATATACACACACTCACCACAGTCCAGGCCCTGAGACTTATATATATACACACACACACCACAGTCCAGGCCCTGAGACTTATATATATACACACACACACCACAGTCCAGGCCCTGAGACTTATATATATACACACACACACCACAGTCCAGGCCCTGAGACTTATATATATACACACACTCACCCCAGTCCAGGCCCTGAGACTTATATATATACACACACACCACAGTCCAGGCCCTGAGACTTATATATATACACACACACACCACAGTCCAGGCCCCGAGACTTATATATATACACACACTCACCACAGTCCAGGCCCTGAGACTTATATATATACACACACACACCACAGTCCAGGCCCTGAGACTTATATATATACACACACACACCACAGTCCATGCCCTGAGACTTATATATATACACACACACACTCACCCCAGTCCAGGCCCTGAGACTTATATATATATACACACACTCACCACAGTCCAGGCCCTGAGACTTATATATATACACACACACACCACAGTCCAGGCCCTGAGACTTATATATATACACACACACACTCACCACAGTCCAGGCCCTGAGACTTATATATATACACACACACACACACCACAGTCCATGCCCTGAGACTTATATATATACACACACACACTCACCCCAGTCCAGGCCCTGAGACTTATATATATACACACACACACTCACCCCAGTCCAGGCCCTGAGACTTATATATATACACACACACTCACCCCAGTCCAGGCCCTGAGACTTATATATATACACACACACTCACCCCAGTCCAGGCCCTGAGACTTATATATATACACAAACACACTCACCCCAGTCCAGGCCCTGAGACTTATATATATACACACACACTCACCCCAGTCCAGGCCCTGAGACTTATATATATACACACACACACTCACCCCAGTCCAGGCCCTGAGACTTATATATATACACACACACTCACCCCAGTCCAGGCCCTGATACTTATATATATACACACACACTCACCCCAGTCCAGGCCCTGAGACTTATATATATATACACACACACACTCACCCCAGTCCAGGCCCTGAGACTTATATATATATACACACACACACCACAGTCCAGGCCCTGAGACTTATATATATATACACACACACTCACCCCAGTCCAGGCCCTGAGACTTATATATATACACACACACTCACCCCAGTCCAGGCCCAGAGACTTATATATATACACACACACACTCACCCCAGTCCAGGCCCTGAGACTTATATATATACACACACACTCACCCCAGTCCAGGCCCTGATACTTATATATATACACACACACTCACCCCAGTCCAGGCCCTGAGACTTATATATATATACACACACACACTCACCCCAGTCCAGGCCCTGAGACTTATATATATATACACACACACACCACAGTCCAGGCCCTGAGACTTATATATATATACACACACACTCACCCCAGTCCAGGCCCTGAGACTTATATATATACACACACACTCACCCCAGTCCAGGCCCAGAGACTTATATATATACACACACACACCACAGTCCAGGCCCTGAGACTTATATATATACACACACACACCACAGTCCATGCCCTGAGACTTATATATATACACACACTCACCCCAGTCCAGGCCCAGAGACTTATATATATACACACACACACCACAGTCCAGGCCCAGAGACTTATATATATACACACACACACCACAGTCCAGGCCCTGAGACTTATATATACAGATACACACACCACAGTCCAGGCCCTGAGACTTATATATATACACACACACACACCACAGTCCAGGCCCAGAGACTTATATATATATACACACACACACACACCACAGTCCATGCCCTGAGACTTATATATATACACACACTCACCCCAGTCCAGGGCCAGAGACTTATATATATATACACACACACACCACAGTCCAGGCCCAGAGACTTATATATATACACACACACACCACAGTCCAGGCCCTGAGACTTATATATATACATATACACACCACAGTCCATGCCCTGAGACTTATATATACACACACACTCACCACAGTCCAGGCCCTGAGACTTATATATATATACACACACACACACCACAGTCCAGGCCCTGATACTTATATATATACACACACACACCACAGTCCAGGCCCAGAGACTTATATATATACACACACAGACACCACAGTCCAGGCCCTGAGACTTAAAGATATACACACACGCTCACCACAGTCCAGGCCCAGAGACTTATATTTATATGCACACACACACCACAGACCATGCCCTGAGACTTATATTTATACGCACACACTCACCACAGTCCAGGCCCTGAGACTTATATTTATACGCACACACTCACCACAGTCCAGGCCCTGAGACTTATATATCTACACACACACACCACAGACCAGGCCCTGAGACTTATATATACACATCCACACACACCACAGTCCAGGCCCTGAGACTTATATATATACACACACACTCACCACAGTCCATGCCCTGAGACTTATATATATACACACACACACCACAGTCCATGCCCTGAGACTTATATATATACACACACACACCACAGTCCAGGCCCTGAGACTTATATATATACACACACTCACCACAGTCCATGCCCTGAGACTTATATATATACACACACACACACCACAGTCCAGGCCCTGAAACTTATATATATACACACACACACACCACAGACCAGGCCCTGAGACTTATATATATACACACACACACCACAGTCCATGCCCTGAGACTTATATATATATGCACACACACACCACAGTCCAGGCCCTGAGACTTATATATATACACACACTCACCACAGTCCATGCCCTGAGACTTACATATATATATACACACACTCACCACAGTCCATGCCCTGAGACTTATATATATACACACACACACCACAGTCCAGGCCCTGAAACTTATATATATACACACACACACACACCACAGACCAGGCCCTGAGACTTATATATAGACACACACACACCACAGTCCATGCCCTGAGACTTATATATATATAAACACACTCACCACAGTCCATGCCCTGAGACTTATATATATACACACACACACACCACAGACCAGGCCCTGAGACTTATATATATACACACACTCACCACAGTCCATGCCCTGAGACTTATATATATACACACACACACCACAGTCCAGGCCCTGAGACTTATATATATACACACACACACACCACAGTCCAGGCCCTGAGACTTATATATATACACACACACTCACCCCAGTCCAGGCCCTGAGACTTATATATATACACACACACACTCACCCCAGTCCAGGCCCTGAGACTTATATATATACACACTCACACTCACCCCAGTCCAGGCCCTGAGACTTATATATATACACAAACACACTCACCCCAGTCCAGGCCCTGAGACTTATATATATACACACACACACTCACCCCAGTCCAGGCCCTGAGACTTATATATATACACACACACTCACCCCAGTCCAGGCCCTTATACTTATATATATACACACACACTCACCCCAGTCCAGGCCCTGAGACTTATATATATATACACACACACACTCACCCCAGTCCAGGCCTTGAGACTTATATATATATACACACACACACACCGCAGTCCAGGCCCTGAGACTTATATATATACACACACACACTCACCCCAGTCCAGGCCCTGAGACTTATATATATACACACACACTCACCCCAGTCCAGGCCCAGAAACTTATATATATACACACACACACCACAGTCCAGGCCCTGAGACTTATATATATACACACACACACCACAGTCCATGCCCTGAGACTTATATATATACACACACTCACCCCAGTCCAGGCCCAGAGACTTATATATATACACACACACACCACAGTCCAGGCCCAGAGACTTATATATATACACACACACACCACAGTCCAGGCCCTAAGACTTATATATATATACATACACACACCACAGTCCAGGCCCTGAGACTTATATATATACACACACACACACCACAGTCCAGGCCCAGAGACTTATATATATACACACACACACACCACAGTCCAGGCCCAGAGACTTATATATATACACACACAGACACCACAGTCCAGGCCCTGAGACTTATATATATACACACAGGCTCACCACAGTCCAGGCCCAGAGACTTATATTTATACGCACACACACACCACAGACAATGCCCTGAGACTTATATTTATACGCACACACTCACCACAGTCCAGGCCCTGAGACTTATATTTATACGCACACACTCACCACAGTCCAGGCCCTGAGACTTATATATCTACACACACACACCACAGACCAGGCCCTGAGACTTATATATACACACACACACACACCACAGTCCAGGCCCTGAGACTTATATATATACACACACTCACCACAGTCCATGCCCTGAGACTTATATATATATACACACACACACCACAGTCCATGCCCTGAGACTTATATATATACACACACACACCACAGTCCAGGCCCTGAGACTTATATATATACACACACTCACCACAGTCCATGCCCTGAGACTTATATATATATACACACACACACACCACAGTCCAGGCCCTGAAACTTATATATATACACACACACACACCACAGACCAGGCCCTGAGACTTATATATATACACACACACACCACAGTCCATGCCCTGAGACTTATATATATACACACACACACACCACAGTCCAGGCCCTGAGACTTATATATATATACACACACTCACCACAGTCCATGCCCTGAGACTTATATATATATATACACACACTCACCAAAGTCCATGCCCTGAGACTTATATATATATACACACACTCACCACAGTCCAGGCCCTGAGACTTATATATATACACACACACACACACCACAGTCCAGGCCCTGAAACTTATATATATACACACACACACACCACAGACCAGGCCCTGAGACTTATATATATACACACACACACCACAGTCCATGCCCTGAGACTTATATATATATATAAACACACTCACCACAGTCCATGCCCTGAGACTTATATATATACACACACACACACCACAGTCCAGGCCCTGAAACTTATATATATACACACACACACACCACAGACCAGGCCCTGAGACTTATATATATACACACACACACCACAGTCCATGCCCTGAGACTTATATATATACACACACACACACCACAGTCCAGGCCCTGAAACTTATATATATACACACACACACACCACAGACCAGGCCCTGAGACTTATATATATATACACACACACACACCACAGTCCATGCCCTGAGACTTATATATATACACACACACACACCACAGACCAGGCCCTGAGACTTATATATATACACACACACACACCACAGTCCAGGCCTTGAAACTTATATATATACACACACACACACCACAGACCAGGCCCTGATACTTATATATATACACACACACACACCACAGACCAGGCCCTGAGACTTATATATATACACACACTCACCACAGTCCATGCCCTGAGACTTACATATATACACACGCACACACCACAGACCAGGCCCTGAGACTTATATATATACACACACTCACCACAGTCCATGCCCTGAGACTTATATATATACACACACACACACCACAGTCCAGGCCCTGAAACTTATATATATATACACACACACACCACAGTCCAGGCCCTGAGACTTATATATATATATACACACACTCACCACAGTCCATGCCCTGATACTTATATATATACACACACACACACCACAGACCAGGCCCTGAGACTTATATATATACACACACATACCACAGTCCATGCCCTGAGACTTATATATATACACACACACACACCACAGTACAGGCCCTGAAACTTATATATATACACACACACACACCACAGACCAGGCGTTGAGACTTATATATATACACACACACACCACAGTCCATGCCCTGAGACTTATATATATACAAAAACACACACCACAGTCCATGCACTGAGACTTATATATATACACACACACACCACAGTCCAGGCCCTGAGACTTATATATATACACACACACACACCACAGTCCAGGCCCTGAGACTTATATATATACACACACACACACACCACAGTCCAGGCCCTGAGACTTATATATATACACACAACCACACACCACAGTCCATGCCCTGATACTTATATATATACACACACACACACCGCAGTCCAGGCCCTGAGACTTATATATATACACACAGATACCACAGTCCATGCCCTGAGACTTATATATATACACACACTCACCACAGTCCATGCCCTGAGTCTTATATATATACACACACACACACCACAGTCCAGGCCCTGATACTTATATATATACACACACACACACCACAGACCAGGCCCTGATACTTATATATATACACACACACACACCACAGACCAGGCCCTGAGACTTATATATATACACACACATACCACAGTCCATGCCCTGAGACTTATATATATACACACACTCACCACAGTCCATGCCCTGAGACTTATATATATACACACACACACACCACAGTCCAGGCCCTGAAACTTATATATATAGACACACACACACCACAGACCAGGCCCTGAGTCTTATATATATACACACACACACACCACAGTCCAGGCCCTGATACTTATATATATACACACACACACACCACAGTCCATGCCCTGAGTCTTATATATATACACACACACACACCACAGTCCAGGCCCTGATACTTATATATATACACACACACACACCACAGACCAGGCCCTGATACTTATATATATACACACACACACACCACAGACCAGGCCCTGAGACTTATATATATACACACACATACCACAGTCCATGCCCTGAGACTTATATATATACACACACACACACCACAGTCCAGGCCCTGAAACTTATATATATACACACACACACACACCACAGACCAGGCCCTGAGACTTATATATATACACACACATACCACAGTCCATGCCCTGAGACTTATATATATACACACACACACACCACAGTCCAGGCCCTAAAACTTATATATATACACACACACACACCACAGACCAGGCCCTGAGACTTATACATATACACACACATACCACAGTCCATGCCCTGAGACTTATATATATATACACACACACACCACAGTCCAGGCCCTGAAACTTATATATATACACACACACACACCACAGACCAGGCCCTGAGACTTATATATATACACACACACACCACAGTCCATGCCCTGAGACTTATATATATATACACACACACACACACCACAGACCAGGCCCTGAGACTTATATATATACACACACATACCACAGTCCATGCCCTGAGACTTATATATATACACACACACACACCACAGTCCAGGCCCTGAAACTTATATATATACACACACACACCACAGTCCAGGCCCTGAAACTTATATATATACACACACACACCACAGTCCAGGCCCTGAGACTTATATATATACACACACACTCACCACAGTCCAGGCCCTGAAACTTATATATATACACACACACACACCACAGACCAGGCCCTGAGACTTATATATATACACACACACACCACAGTCCATGCCCTGATACTTATATATATACACACACACACACCACAGTCCATGCCCTGAGACTTATATATATACACACACACACACCACAGTCCAGGCCCTGAAACTTATATATATACACACACACACACCACAGACCAGGCCCTGAGACTTATATATATACACACACACACCACAGTCCATGCCCTGATACTTATATATATACACACACACACACCACAGTCCAGGCCCTGAAACTTATATATATACACACACACACACCACAGACCAGGCCCTGAGACTTATACATATACACACACATACCACAGTCCATGCCCTGAGACTTATATATATATACACACACACACCACAGTCCAGGCCCTGAAACTTATATATATACACACACACACACCACAGACCAGGCCCTGAGACTTATATATATACACACACACACCACAGTCCATGCCCTGAGACTTATATATATATACACACACACACACACCACAGACCAGGCCCTGAGACTTATATATATACACACACATACCACAGTCCATGCCCTGAGACTTATATATATACACACACACACACCACAGTCCAGGCCCTGAAACTTATATATATACACACACACACCACAGTCCAGGCCCTGAAACTTATATATATACACACACACACCACAGTCCAGGCCCTGAGACTTATATATATACACACACACTCACCACAGTCCAGGCCCTGAAACTTATATATATACACACACACACACCACAGACCAGGCCCTGAGACTTATATATATACACACACACACCACAGTCCATGCCCTGATACTTATATATATACACACACACACACCACAGTCCATGCCCTGAGACTTATATATATACACACACACACACCACAGTCCAGGCCCTGAAACTTATATATATACACACACACACACCACAGACCAGGCCCTGAGACTTATATATATACACACACACACCACAGTCCATGCCCTGATACTTATATATATACACACACACACACCACAGTCCAGGCCCTGAAACTTATATATATACACACACACACACCACAGACCAGGCCCTGAGACTTATATATATACACACACACACACCACAGTCCATGCCCTGATACTTATATATATACACACACACACACCACAGTCCATGCCCTGAGACTTAAATATATACACACACACACCACAGTCCAGGCCCTGAGACTTATATATATACACACACACACCACAGTCCAGGCCCTGAGACTTATATATATACACACACACACACCGCAGTCCAGGCCCTGAGACTTATATATATACACACACATACCACAGTCCAGGCCCTGAGACTTATATATATACACACACTCACCACAGTCCATGCCCTGAGACTTATATATATACACACACACACCACAGTCCAGGCCCTGAGACTTATATATATACAAACACACTCACCACAGTCCAGGCCCTGAATCTTATATATATACACACACACACACCACAGACCAGGCCCTGAGACTTATATATATACACACACACACCACAGTCCATGCCCTGATACTTATATATATATATACACACACACACACCACAGTCCAGGCCCTGAGACTTATATATATACACACACATACCACAGTCCAGGCCCTGAGACTTATATATATACACACACTCACCACAGTCCATGCCCTGAGACTTATATATATATATACACACACACACCACAGTCCAGGCCCTGAAACTTATATATATACACACACACACACCACAGTCCAGGCCCTGATACTTATATATATACACACACACACACCACAGACCAGGCCCTGATACTTATATATATATATACACTCACACACCACAGACCAGGCCCTGAGACTTATACATATACACACACATACCACAGTCCATGCCCTGAGACTTATATCTATACACACACTCACCACAGTCCATGCCCTGAGACTAAAATATATACACACACACACACCACCGTCCAGGCCCTGAAACTTATATATATACACACACACACACCACAGACCAGGCCCTGAGACTTATATATATACACACACATACCACAGTCCATGCCCTGAGACTTCTTTATATACACACACACACACCACAGTCCAGGCCCTGAAACTTATATATATACACACACACACACCACAGACCAGGCCCTGAGACTTATATTTATACACACACACACCACAGTCCATGCCCTGAGACTTATATATATACACACACACACACACCACAGACCAGGCCCTGAGACTTATATATATACACACACATACCACAGTCCATGCCCTGAGACTTATATATATACACACACACACACCACAGTCCAGGCCCTGAAACTTATATATATACACACACACACCACAGTCCAGGCCCTGAGACTTATATATATATACACACACACTCACCACAGTCCAGGCCCTGAAACTTATATATATACACACACACACACCACAGACCAGGCCCTCAGACTTATATATATACACACACACACCACAGTCCATGCCCTGATACTTATATATATACACACACACACACCACAGTCCATGCCCTGAGACTTATATATATACACACACACACACCACAGTCCAGGCCCTGAAACTTATATATATACACACACACACACCACAGACCAGGCCCTGAGACTTATATATATACACACACACACCACAGTCCATGCCCTGATACTTATATATATACACACACACACACCACAGTCCAGGCCCTGAAACTTATATATATACACACACACACACCACAGACCAGGCCCTGAGACTTATATATATACACACACACACACCACAGTCCATGCCCTGATACTTATATATATACACACACACACACCACAGTCCATGCCCTGAGACTTAAATATATACACACACACACCACAGTCCAGGCCCTGAGACTTATATATATACACACACACACCACAGTCCAGGCCCTGAGACTTATATATATACACACACACACACACCGCAGTCCAGGCCCTGAGACTTATATATATACACACACATACCACAGTCCAGGCCCTGAGACTTATATATATACACACACTCACCACAGTCCATGCCCTGAGACTTATACATATACACACACACACCACAGTCCAGGCCCTGAAACTTATATATATACACACACACACACCACAGTCCATGCCCTCAGACTTATATATATACACACACACACACCACAGTCCAGGCCCTGAGACTTATATATATACACACACACACACCACAGACCAGGCCCTGAGACTTATATATATACACACACACACAAACCACAGTCCAGGCCCTGAAACTTATATATATACACACACACACACCACAGACCAGGCCCTGATACTTATATATATACACACACACACACCAGGCCCTGAGACTTATATATATACACACACATACCACAGTCCATGCCCTCTGACTTATATATATACACACACACACACCACAGTCCAGGCCCTGAAACTTATATATATACACACACACACCACAGACCAGGCCCTGATACTTATATATATACACACACACACACCACAGACCAGGCCCTGAGACTTATATATATACACACACACACCACAGTCCATGCCCTGAGACTTATATATATACACACACACACACCACAGTCCAGGCCCTGAGACTTATATATATACACACACACACACCACAGACCAGGCCCTGAGACTTATATATATACACACACATACCACAGTCCATGCCCTGAGACTTATATATATACACACACACACACCACAGACAAGGCCCTGAGACTTATATATATACACACACACACACCACAGACCAGGCCCTGAGACTTATATATATACACACACATACCACAGTCCATGCCCTGAGACTTATATATATACACACACACACACCACAGACCAGGCCCTGAGACTTATATATATACACACACATACCACAGTCCATGCCCTGAGACTTATATATATACACACACACACACCACAGACCAGGCCCTGAGACTTATATATATACACACACACACACCACAGACCAGGCCCTGAGACTTATATATATATACACACACATACCACAGTCCATGCCCTGAGACTTATATATATACACACACACACACCACAGACCAGGCCCTGAGACTTATATATTTACACACACATACCACAGTCCATGCCCTGAGACTTATATATATACACACACACACCACAGTCCATGCCCTGAGACTTATATATATACACACACACACCACAGTCCATGCCCTGAGACTTATATATATACACACACACACCACAGTCCATGCCCTGAGACTTATATATATACACACACTCACCACAGTCCATGCCCTGAGACTTATATATATATACACACACACACCACAGTCCAGGCCCTGAGACTTATATATATACACACACACACCACAGTCCATGCCCTGAGACTTATATATATATACACACTCACCACAGTCCATGCCCTGAGACTTATATATATACACACACACACCACAGTCCAGGCTCTGAGACATATATATACACACACATACCACAGTCCATGCCCTGAGACTTATATATATACACACACACACCACAGTCCAGGCCCTGAGACTTATATATATACACACACACACCACAGTCCATGCCCTGAGACTTATATATATACACACACTCACCACAGTCCAGGCCCTGAGACTTATATATATACACACACACACCACAGTCCATGCCCTGAGACTTATATATATACACACACACACACCACAGTCCAGGCCCTGAAACTTATATATATACACACACACACACCACAGACCAGGCCCTGAGACTTATATATATACACACACACACCACAGTCCATGCCCTGATACTTATATATATACACACACACACACCACAGTCCAGGCCCTGAAACTTATATATATACACACACACACACCACAGACCAGGCCCTGAGACTTATATATATACACACACACACCACAGTCCATGCCCTGATACTTATATATATACACACACACACACCACAGTCCAGGCCCTGAAACTTATATATATATACACACAGACACCACAGTCCAGGCCCTGAGACTTATTTATATACACACACACACCACAGTCCAGGCCCTGAGACTTATATATATACACACACTCACCACAGTCCAGGCCCTGAGACTTATATATATACACACACACACCACAGTCCATGCCCTGAGACTTATATATATACACACACACACACCACAGTCCAGGCCCTGAAACTTATATATATACACACACACACACCACAGACCAGGCCCTGAGACTTATATATATACACACACACACCACAGTCCATGCCCTGATACTTATATATATACACACACACACACCACAGACCAGGCCCTGAGACTTATATATATACACACACACACACCACAGTCCATGCCCTGATACTTATATATATACACACACACACACCACAGTCCATGCCCTGAGACTTAAATATATACACACACACACCACAGTCCAGGCCCTGAGACTTATATATATACACACACACACCACAGTCCAGGCCCTGAGACTTATATATATACACACACACACACACCGCAGTCCAGGCCCTGAGACTTATATATATACACACACATACCACAGTCCAGGCCCTGAGACTTATATATATACACACACTCACCACAGTCCATGCCCTGAGACTTATATATATATACACACACACCACAGTCCAGGCCCTGAAACTTATATATATACACACACACACACCACAGTCCATGCCCTGAGACTTATATATATACACACACACACACCACAGTCCAGGCCCTGAGACTTATATATATACACACACACACACCACAGACCAGGCCCTGAGACTTATATATATACACACACACACAAACCACAGTCCAGGCCCTGAAACTTATATATATACACACACACACACCACAGACCAGGCCCTGATACTTATATATATACACACACACACACCAGGCCCTGAGACTTATATATATACACACACATACCACAGTCCATGCCCTCTGACTTATATATATACACACACACA
Source organism: Heterodontus francisci (assembly GCF_036365525.1). Classification (NCBI taxonomy): domain Eukaryota; kingdom Metazoa; phylum Chordata; class Chondrichthyes; order Heterodontiformes; family Heterodontidae; genus Heterodontus; species Heterodontus francisci. The sequence continues at coordinate 3,327,465 of NW_027141936.1, forward strand.
CACCACAGTCCAGGCCCTGAAACTTATATATACACACACACACACCACAGACCAGGCCCTGATACTTATATATATACACACACACACACCACAGACCAGGCCCTGAGACTTATATATATACACACACACACCACAGTCCATGCCCTGAGACTTATATATATACACACACACACACCACAGTCCAGGCCCTGAGACTTATATATATACACACACACACACCACAGACCAGGCCCTGAGACTTATATATATACACACACATACCACAGTCCATGCCCTGAGACTTATATATATACACACACACACACCACAGACAAGGCCCTGAGACTTATATATATACACACACACACACCACAGACCAGGCCCTGAGACTTATATATATACACACACATACCACAGTCCATGCCCTGAGACTTATATATATACACACACACACACCACAGACCAGGCCCTGAGACTTATATATATACACACACATACCACAGTCCATGCCCTGAGACTTATATATATACACACACACACACCACAGACCAGGCCCTGAGACTTATATATATACACACACACACACCACAGACCAGGCCCTGAGACTTATATATATATACACACACATACCACAGTCCATGCCCTGAGACTTATATATATACACACACACACACCACAGACCAGGCCCTGAGACTTATATATTTACACACACATACCACAGTCCATGCCCTGAGACTTATATATATACACACACACACCACAGTCCATGCCCTGAGACTTATATATATACACACACACACCACAGTCCATGCCCTGAGACTTATATATATACACACACACACCACAGTCCATGCCCTGAGACTTATATATATACACACACTCACCACAGTCCATGCCCTGAGACTTATATATATACACACACACACCACAGTCCAGGCCCTGAGACTTATATATATACACACACACACCACAGTCCATGCCCTGAGACTTATATATATATACACACTCACCACAGTCCATGCCCTGAGACTTATATATATACACACACACACCACAGTCCAGGCCCTGAGACTTATATATATACACACACATACCACAGTCCATGCCCTGAGACTTATATATATACGCACACACACCACAGTCCAGGCCCTGAGACTTATATATATACACACACACACCACAGTCCATGCCCTGAGACTTATATATATACACACACTCACCACAGTCCAGGCCCTGAGACATATATATACACACACACACCACAGTCCAGGCCCTGAGACTTATATATACACACACACACCACAGTCCAGGCCCTGAGACTTATATATATACACACACACACACCACAGTCCAGGCCCTGAGACTTATATATATACACACACACACCACAGTCCAGGCCCTGAGACTTATATATATACACACACACACCACAGTCCAGGCCCTGAGACTTATATATATATACACAAACACCACAGTCCAGGCCCTGAGACTTATATATATACACACACACACCACAGTCCAGGCCCTGAGACTTATATATATACACACACACACCACAGTCCAGGCCCTGAGACTTATATATATATACACACACACCACAGTCCAGGCCCTGAGACTTATATATATACACACACACACACCACAGTCCAGGCCCTGAGACTTATATATATACACACACACACCACAGTCCAGGCCCTGAGACTTATATATATACACACACACACACCACAGTCCAGGCCCTGATACTTATATATATATATACACACACACACCACAGTCCAGGCCCTGAGACTTATATAGATGCACACACACACACCACAGTCCAGGCCCTGAGACTTATATATATACACACACACACACACCACAGTCCATGCCCTGAGACTTAAATATATACACACACACACCACAGTCCAGGCCCAGAGACTTATATATATATACACACACACCACAGTCCAGGCCCTGAGACTTATATATATACACACACACACACCACAGTCCAGGCCCTGAGACTTATATATACACACACACACACACCACAGTCCATGCCCTGAGACTTATATATATACACACACACACCACAGTCCAGGCCCTGAGACTTATATATATACACACACACACCACAGTCCAGGCCCTGAGACTTATATATATACACACACACACACACACCACAGTCCAGGCCCTGAGACTTATATACACACACACACACCACAGTCCAGGCCCTGAGACTTATATATATACACACGCTCACCACAGTCCAGGCACTCAGACTTATATATATACACACACACTCACCACAGTCCATGCCCTGAGACTTATATATATATACACACACACCACAGTCCAGGCCCTGAGACTTATATATATACACACAAACACCACAGTCCAGGCCCTGAGACTTATATATATACACACACACACACCACAGTCCAGGCCCTGAGACTTATATATATATACACACACACACACCACAGTCCAGGCCCTGATACTTATATATATACATACACTCACCACAGTCCAGGCCCTGAGACTTATATATATACACACACACTCACCACAGTCCAGGCCCTGAGACTTATATATATATACACACACACACACCACAGTCCAGGCCCTGATACTTATATATATACATACACTCACCACAGTCCAGGCCCTGAGACTTATATATATGCACACAAACACCACAGTCCAGGCCCTGAGACTTATATATATACACACACACACACCACAGTCCAGGCCCTGATACTTATATATATACACACGCTCACCACAGTCCAGGCCCTGATACTTATATATATACACACAAACACACCACAGTCCAGACCCTGAGACTTATATAGATATACACACACACACCACAGTCCAGGCCCTGATACTTATATATATACACACACACACCACAGTCCAGAAACTGAGACTTATATATATAAACACACTCACCACAGTCCAGGCCCTGAGACTTATATATATACACACACACACACCACATTCCATGCCCTGAGACTTATATATATACACACACACACACCACAGTCCATGCCCTGAGACTTATATATATACACACACACACACCACAGTCCAGGCCCTGAGACTTATATATATATACACACACACACCACAGTCCAGAACCTGAGACTTATATATATACACACACACACCACAGTCCAGAACCTGAGACTTATATATATACACACACACACCACAGTCCAGGCCCTGAGACTTATATATATACACACACACACCACAGTCCAGGCCCTGAGACTTATATATATACACACACTCACCACAGTCCAGGCCCTGAGACTTATATATATACACACACACACCACAGTTCAGAACCTGAGACTTATATATATACACACACACACCACAGTCCAGAACCTGAGACTTATATATATACACACACTCACCACAGTCCAGGCCCTGAGACTTATATATATACACACACACACCACAGTCCAGGCCCTGAGACTTATATATATACACACAAACACCACAGTCCAGGCCCTGAGACTTATATATAAACACACACTCACCACAGTCCATGCCCTGAGACTTATATATATATACACACACACACCACAGTCCAGGCCCTGAGACTTATATATATATACACACACTCACCACAGTCCAGGCCCTGAGACTTATATATATACACACACTCACCACAGTCCATGCCCTGAGACTTATATATATACACACAAACACCACAGTCCAGGCCCTGAGACTTATATATATACACACAAACACCACAGTCCATGCCCTGATACTTATATATATACACACACACACCACAGTCCAGGCCCTGAGACTTATATATATACACACAAACACCACAGTCCAGGCCCTGAGACTTATATATATACACACACACTCACCACAGTCCAGGCCCTGAGACTTATATATATATACACACACTCACCACAGTCCAGGCCCTGAGACTTATATATATACACACACACACCACAGTCCAGGCCCTGAGACTTATATATATACACACACACACACCACAGTCCAGGCCCTGAGACTTATATATATACACACACACACACCACAGTCCATGCCCTGAGACTTATATATATACACACACACACCACAGTCCAGGCCCTGAGACTTATATATATACACACACACACCACAGTCCAGGCCCTGAGACTTATATATATACACACACACACCACAGTCCAGGCCCTGAGACTTATATATATATACACACACTCACCACAGTCCAGGCCCTGAGACTTATATATATACACACACACACCACAGTCCAGGCCCTGAGACTTATATATATACACACACACACCACAGTCCAGGCCCTGAGACTTATATATATACACACACACACCACAGTCCAGGCCCTGAGACTTATATATATATACACACACTCACCACAGTCCAGGCCCTGAGACTTATATATATACACACACACACCACAGTCCAGGCCCTGAGACTTATATATATACACACAAACACCACAGTCCAGGCCCTGAGACTTAGATATACACACACACTCACCACAGTCCAGGCCCTGAGACTTATATATATATACACACACTCACCACAGTCCAGGCCCTGAGACTTATATATATACACACACACACCACAGTCCAGGCCCTGAGACTTATATATATACACACACACACCACAGTCCAGGCCCTGAGACTTATATATATACACACACACACCACAGTCCAGGCCCAGAGACTTATATATATACACACACACACCACAGTCCAGGCCCTGAGACTTATATATATACACACACACACCACAGTCCAGGCCCTGAGACTTATATATATACACACACACACCACAGTCCAGGCCCAGAGACTTATATATATACACACACACACCACAGTCCAGGCCCTGAGACTTATATATATACACACACAAACCACAGTCCAGGCCCTGAGACTTATATATATACACACACTCACACCACAGTCCAGGCCCAGAGACTTATATATATATACACACACTCACCACAGTCCAGGCCCTGAGACTTATATATATACACACACACACCACAGTCCAGGCCCTGAGACTTATATATATATACACACACTCACCACAGTCCAGGCCCTGAGACTTATATATATATACACACACTCACCACAGTCCAGGCCCTGAGACTTATATATATACACACACACACCACAGTCCAGGCCCTGAGACTTATATATATACACACACACACCACAGTCCAGGCCCTGAGACTTATATATATACACACACTCACCACAGTCCATGCCCTGAGACTTATATATATACACAAACACCACAGTCCAGGCCCTGAGACTTATATATATATACACACACACACCACAGTCCAGGCCCTGATACTTATATATATATATACACACACCACAGTCCATGCCCTGAGACTTATATATATACACACACACACACCACAGTCCAGGCCCTGAGACTTATATATATATATATACACACACACACCACAGTCCAGGCCCTGATACTTATATATATATATACACACACCACAGTCCATGCCCTGAGACTTATATATATACACACACACACACCACAGTCCAGGCCCTGAGACTTATATATATATATACACACACACACCACAGTCCAGGCCCTGATACTTATATATATATATACACACACCACAGTCCATGCCCTGAGACTTATATATATACACACACACACACCACAGTCCAGGCCCTGAGACTTATATATATATATATACACACACACACCACAGTCCAGGCCCTGAGACTTATATATATATATATACACACACACTCACCACAGTCCATGCCCTGAGTCTTATATATATACACACACACACCACAGTCCAGGCCCTGAGACTTATATATATATACACACACTCACCACAGTCCAGGCCCTGAGACTTATATATATACACACACACACCACAGTCCAGGCCCTGAGACTTATATATATACACACACACACCACAGTCCAGGCCCTGAGACTTATATATATACACACACACACCACAGTCCAGGCCCTGATACTTATATATATATATACACACACCACAGTCCATGCCCTGAGACTTATATATATATACACACACACACCACAGTCCAGGCCCTGAGACTTATATATATATATATACACACACACACCACAGTCCAGGCCCTGAGACTTATATATATATATATACACACACACTCACCACAGTCCATGCCCTGAGACTTATATATATACACACACACACCACAGTCCAGGCCCTGAGACTTATATATATATACACACACACACCACAGTCCAGGCCCTGAGACTTATATATATACACACACTCACCACAGTCCATGCCCTGAGACTTATATATATGCACACACACACACCACAGTCCAGGCCCTGAGACTTATATATATAAACACACACACCAAAGTCCAGGCCCTGAGACTTATATATATACACACACACACCACAGTCCAGGCCCTGAGACTTCTATATATATACACACACACACCACAGTCCAGGCCCTGAGACTTATATATATACACACACACACCACAGTCCATGCCCTGAGACTTATATATATATACACACACTCACCACAGTCCATGCCCTGAGACTTATATATATACACACACACACACCACAGTCCAGGCCCTGAGACTTATATATATACACACACACACCACAGTCCATGCCCTGAGACTTATATATATACACACACTCACCACAGTCCATGCCCTGAGACTTATATATATATACACACACACACACCACAGTCCAGGCCCTGATACTTATATATATATACACACACACCACAGTCCAGGCCCTGAGACTTATATATATACACACACACACACCACAGTCCAGGCCCTGAGACTTATATATATATATACACACACAACACAGTCCATGCCCTGAGACTTATATATATACACACACACACCACAGTCCAGGCCCTGAGACTTATATATATACACACAAACACCACAGTCCAGGCCCTGAGACTTATATATACACACACACTCACCACAGTCCATGCCCTGAGACTTATATATATATATACACACACACACCACAGTCCAGGCCCTGAGACTTATATATATATACACACACTCACCACAGTCCATGCCCTGAGACTTATATATATACACACACACCACAGTCCATGCCCTGAGACTTATATATATATACACACACACACCACAGTCCAGGCCCTGAGACTTATATATATATACACACACACCACAGTCCAGGCCCTGAGACTTATATATATACACACACACACCACAGTCCAGGCCCTGATACTTACATATATACACACACACACCACAGTCCAGGCCCTGAGACTTATATATATACACACACTCACCACAGTCCAGGCCCTGAGACTTATATATATACACACACACACACCACAGTCCAGGCCCTGAGACTTATATATATACACACACACACCACAGTCCAGGCCCTGAGACTTATATATATATACACACACTCACCACAGTCCAGGCCCTGAGACTTATATATATACACACACTCACCGCAGTCCAGGCCCTGAGACTTATATATATACACACACACACCACATTCCAGGCCCTGAGACTTATATATATACACACACACACCACAGTCCAGGCCCTGAGACTTATATATATACACACACACACCACAGTCCAGGCCCTGAGACTTATATATATACACACTAACACCACAGTCCAGGCCCTGAGACTTATATATATACACACACACACCACAGTCCAGGCCCTGATACTTATATATATACACACACACACCACAGTCCAGGCCCTGAGACTTATATATATATATACACACACACACCACAGTCCAGGCCCTGAGACTTATATATATACACACACTCACCACAGTCCATGCCCTGAGACTTATATATATACACACACACACCACAGTCCAGGCCCTGAGACTTATATATATATACACACACACACCACAGTCCAGGCCCTGAGACTTATATATATATACACACTCACCACAGTCCATGCCCTGAGACTTATATATATATACACACACACCACAGTCCAGGCCCTGAGACTTTTATATATATACACACACACACACCACAGTCCAGGCCCTGATACTTATATATATATACACACACACACCACAGTCCAGGCCCTGATACTTATATATACACACACACTCACCACAGTCCATGCCCTGAGACTTATATATATATACACACACACACCACAGTCCAGGCCCTGAGACTTATATATATATACACACACTCACCACAGTCCAGGCCCTGAGACTTATATATATACACACACACACCACAGTCCAGGCCCTGAGACTTATATATATATATACACACACACACCACAGTCCAGGCCCTGAGACTTATATATATACACACACTCACCACAGTCCATGCCCTGAGACTTATATATATACACACACACACCACAGTCCAGGCCCTGAGACTTATATATATATACACACACACCACAGTCCAGACCCTGATACTTATATATACACACACTCACACCACAGTCCAGGCCCTGAGACTTATATATATACACACACTCACCACAGTCCATGCCCTGAGACTTATATATATATATACACACACACCACAGTCCAGGCCCTGAGACTTATATATAGACACACACACATACACCACAGTCCAGGCCCTGAGACTTATAAAGATACACACACACACACCACAGTCCATGCCCTGAGACTTATATATATACACACACACACACACCACAGTCCAGGCCTTGATACCTATATATATACACACACAAACCACAGTCCAGGCCCAGAGACTTATATATATACACACACACACCACAGTCCAGGCCCTGAGACTTATATATAGACACACACTCACCACAGTCCAGGCCCTGAGACTTATATATATACACACAAACACCACAGTCCAGGCCCTGAGACTTATATATATACACACACACACCACAGTCCATGCCCTGAGACTTATATATATACACACACACACCACAGTCCAGGCCCAGAGACTTATATATATACACACACACACCACAGTCCAGACCCTGAGACTTATATAAATACACACCCTCACCACAGTCCATGCCCTGAGACTTATATATATACACACACACACACACCACAGTCCAGACCCTGAGACTTATATATACACACACACACACCACAGTCCAGGCCCTGAGACTTATATATATACACACACACACCACAGTCCAGACCCTGAGACTTATATATATACACACACTCACCACAGTCCATGCCCTGAGACTTATATATATACACACACACACCACAGTCCAGGCCCTGAGACTTATATATATATACACACACACCACAGTCCAGGCCACGAGACTAATATATATACACACACTCACCACAGTCCATGCCCTGAGACTTATATATATACACACACACACCACAGTCCAGGCCCAGAGACTTATATATATACACACACACCACAGTCCAGGCCCCGAGACTTATATCTACACACACACCACAGTCCATGCCCTGAGACTTATATATATACACACACACACCACAGTCCAGGCCCAGAGACTTATATATACACACACACACACCACAGTCCATGCCCTGAGACTTATATATATACACACACACACCACAGTCCAGGCCCAGAGACTTATATATATACACACACACACACACCACAGTCCATGCCCTGAGACTTATATATATATATACACACACACCACAGTCCATGCCCTGAGACTTATATATATACACACACTCACCACAGTCCAGGCCCTGAGACTTATATATATATACACACACACCACAGTCCATGCCCTGAGACTTATATATATACACACACACACCACAGTCCATGCCCTGAGACTTAAATATATACACACACACACCACAGTCCAGGCCCTGATACTTATATATATATACACACACACACCACAGTCCATGCCCTGAGACTTATATATATACACACACACACACACCACAGTCCATGCCCTGAGACTTATATATATACACACACACACCACAGTCCAGGCCCTGAGACTTATATATATACACACACACTCACCACAGTCCATGCCCTGAGACTTATATATATACACACACACACCACAGTCCATGCCCTGAGACTTATATATCTACACACACACACCACAGGCCAGGCCCTGAGACTTATATATATACACACACACACACCACAGTCCATGCCCTGAGACTTATATATATATACACACACACCACAGTCCATGCCCTGAGACTTATATATATACACACACACACACACCACAGTCCAGGCCCTGAGACTTATATATATACACACACACACCACAGTCCATGCCCTGAGACTTATATATATACACACACACACCACAGTCCATGCCCTGAGACTTATATATATACACACACACACACACCACAGTCCAGGCCCTGAGACTTATATATATACACACACACACACCACAGTCCAGGCCCTGAGACTTATATATATACACACACACACCACAGTCCAGGCCCTGAGACTTATATATATATATACACACACACCACAGTCCAGGCCCTGAGACTTATATATATACACACACACCACAGTCCAGGCCCTGAGACTTATATATATATATACACACACACCACAGTCCAGGCCCTGAGACTTATATATATATATATACACACACACCACAGTCCAGGCCCTGAGACTTATATATACACACACACACCACAGTCCAGGCCCTGAGACTTATATATATACACACACACACCACAGTCCAGGCCCTGAGACTTATATATATATACACACACACACCACAGTCCAGGCCCTGAGACTTATATATATACACACACACACACCACAGTCCAGGCCCTGAGACTTATATATATATACACACACACCACAGTCCAGGCCCTGAGACTTATATATATATATACACACACACCACAGTCCAGGCCCTGAGACTTATATATATATATACACACACACCACAGTCCAGGCCCTGAGACTTATATATACACACACTCTCCACAGTCCAGGCCCTGAGACTTATATATATACACACACACACCACAGTCCAGGCCCTGAGACTTATATATATATACACACACACACCACAGTCCAGGCCCTGAGACTTATATATATATACACACACACACCACAGTCCAGGCCCTGAGACTTATATATATACACACACACACACACCACAGTCCAGGCCCTGAGACTTATATATATACACACACACACCACAGTCCATGCCCTGAGACTTATATATATACACACACACACCACAGTCCAGGCCCTGAGACTTATATATATACACACACACACCACAGTCCAGGCCCTGAGACTTATATATATACACACACACACACACCACTGTCCAGGCCCTGAGACTTATATATATACACACACACACCACAGTCCATGCCCTGAGACTTATATATATACACACACACACCACAGTCCAGGCCCTGAGACTTATATATATACACACACACACCACAGTCCAGGCCCTGAGACTTATATATATACACACACACACCACAGTCCATGCCCTGAGACTTATATATATACACACACACACACACCACAGTCCAGGCCCTGAGACTTATATATTTACACACACACACACCACAGTCCAGGCCCTGAGACTTATATATATATATACACACACACACACACACCACAGTCCAGGCCCTGAGACTTATATATATACACACACACACACACCACAGTCCAGGCCCTGAGACTTATATATATACACACACACACCACAGTCCAGGCCCTGAGACTTATATATATACACACACACACCACAGTCCATGCCCTGAGACTTATATATATACACACACACACACACCACAGTCCAGGCCCTGAGACTTATATATATACACACACACACCACAGTCCAGGCACTGAGACTTATATATATACACACACACACCACAGTCCAGGCCCTGAGACTTATATATATACACACACACACCACAGTCCATGCCCTGAGACTTATATATATACACACACACACACCACAGTCCATGCCCTGAGACTTATATATATATACACACACACCACAGTCCAGGCCCAGAGACTTATATATATACACACACACACCACAGTCCATGCCCTGAGACTTATATATATATACACACACACACCACAGTCCAGGCCCAGAGACTTATATATATACACACACACACCACAGTCCATGCCCTGAGACTTATATATATACACACACACACACCACAGTCCATGCCCTGAGACTTATATATATATACACACACACCACAGTCCAGGCCCAGAGACTTATATATATACACACACACACCACAGTCCATGCCCTGAGACTTATATATATATACACACACACCACAGTCCATGCCCTGAGACTTATATATATACACACACTCACCACAGTCCAGGCCCTGAGACTTATATATATATACACACACACCACAGTCCATGCCCTGAGACTTATATATACACACACACACACCACAGTCCATGCCCTGAGACTTATATATATACACACACACACACACACCACAGTCCAGGCCCTGAGACTTATATACATACACACACACTCACCACAGTCCAGGCCCTGAGACTTATATATATACACACACGCTCACCACAGTCCAGGCCCTGAGACTTATATATATACACACACGCTCACCACAGTCCAGGCCCTGAGACTTATATATATACACACACACACACCACAGTCCATGCCCTGAGACTTATATATATACACACACGCTCACCACAGTCCAGGCCCTGATACTTATATATATACACATACACACACCACAGTCCAGGCCCTGAGACTTTTTTATATACACACACACTCACCACAGTCCAGGCCCTGAGACTTATATATATACACACACACACACCACAGTCCAGGCCCTGATACTTATATATATACACACACACTCACCACAGTCCAGGCCCTGATACTTATATATATACACATACACACACCACAGTCCAGGCCCTGAGACTTATATATATACACACACACTCACCACAGTCCAGGCCCTGAGACTTATATATATACACACACACAAACCACTGTCCAGGCCCTGATACTTATATATATACACACACACTCACCACAGTCCAGGCCCTGATACTTATATATATACACATACACACACCACAGTCCAGGCCCTGAGACTTATATATATACACACACACACACCACTGTCCAGGCCCTGAGACTTCTATATTTATATACACACACACACCGCAGTCCAGGTACTGAGACCTATATATATACACACACACACCGCAGTCCAGGCCCTGAAACTTACATATATACACACACACACACCACAGTCCAGGCCCTGAGACTTATATATATTTCTACACACACACACACCACAGTCCAGGCCCTGAGACCTATATATATATACACACACACACACCACAGTCCAGGCCCTGAAACTTACATATATACACACACACACACCACTGTCCAGGCCCTGAGACTTCTATATTTATATACACAGAGACACCACAGTCCAGACCTTGAGAATTATATATATATATATATATACACACACACACACACCGCAGTCCAGACCCTGAGACTTATATATATACCCACACACACACCGCAGTCCAGACCCTGAGACTTATATATATACACACACACACACACCACAGTCCAGGCCCTGATACTTTTATATATCTACACACACACACCGCAGTCCAGACCCTGAGACTTATATATATACACACACACACACACACACACACGCCACAGTCCAGGCCCTGAGACTTATATATATATACACACACTCTCCACAGTCCAGAACCTGAGACTTATATATATGCACACACACACCACAGTCCAGGCCCTGAGACATATATATACACACACACACCACAGTCCAGACCCTGATACTTATATATATATACACACACACACCACAGTCCAGGCCCTGAGACTTATATATATATACACACACTCTCCACAGTCCAGAACCTGAGACTTATATATATACACACACTCACCACAGTCCAGGCCCTGAGACTTATATATATATATACACACACACCACAGTCCAGGCCCTGAGACTTGTATATATATATATACACACACACCACAGTCCAGGCCCTGAGACTTATATATACACACACACACCACAGTCCAGGCCCTGAGACTTATATATATACACACACACACCACAGTCCAGGCCCTGAGACTTATATATATATACACACACACACCACAGTCCAGGCCCTGAGACTTATATATATACACACACACACACCACAGTCCAGGCCCTGAGACTTATATATATATACACACACACCACAGTCCAGGCCCTGAGACTTATATATATATATATACACACACACCACAGTCCAGGCCCTGAGACTTATATATATATATATACACACACACCACAGTCCAGGCCCTGAGACTTATATATACACACACTCTCCACAGTCCAGGCCCTGAGACTTATATATATACACACACACACCACAGTCCAGGCCCTGAGACTTATATATATATACACACACACACCACAGTCCAGGCCCTGAGACTTATATATATATACACACACACACCACAGTCCAGGCCCTGAGACTTATATATATACACACACACACACACCACAGTCCAGGCCCTGAGACTTATATATATACACACACACACCACAGTCCATGCCCTGAGACTTATATATATACACACACACACCACAGTCCAGGCCCTGAGACTTATATATATACACACACACACCACAGTCCAGGCCCTGAGACTTATATATATACACACACACACACACCACTGTCCAGGCCCTGAGACTTATATATATACACACACACACCACAGTCCATGCCCTGAGACTTATATATATACACACACACACCACAGTCCAGGCCCTGAGACTTATATATATACACACACACACCACAGTCCAGGCCCTGAGACTTATATATATACACACACACACCACAGTCCATGCCCTGAGACTTATATATATACACACACACACACACCACAGTCCAGGCCCTGAGACTTATATATTTACACACACACACACCACAGTCCAGGCCCTGAGACTTATATATATATATACACACACACACACACA
>NW_027141936.1:6832500-6835000 GCF_036365525.1 Heterodontus francisci
TGAGTGTATGTGTGTGTGTGTGTGTGCATATATATAAGTCTCAGTGTCTGGGCTGTGGTGTGTGTGTGTGTGTGTGTGTGTGTGTGTGTGTGCATATATATAAGTCTCAGTGTCTGGGCTGTGGTGTGAGTGTATGTGTGTGTGTGTGTGTGCATATATATAAGTCTCAGTGTCTGGGCTGTGGTGTGAGTGTTTGTGTGTGTGTGTGTGTGTGCATATATATAAGTCTCAGTGTCTGGGCTGTGGTGTGTGTGTGTGCGTGTGTGTGTGTGTGCATATATATAAGTCTCAGTGTCTGGGCTGTGGTGTGTGTGTGTGTGTGTGTGTGTGTGTGTGTGTGTGTGTGTGTGTGTGCATATATATAAGTCTCAGTGTCTGGGCTGTGGTGTGTGTGTGTGTGTGTGTGTGTGTGTGCATATATATAAGTCTCAGTGTCTGGGCTGTGGTGTGTGTGTCTGTGTGTGTGTGTCTGTGTGTGTGTGTGTGCATATATATAAGTCTCAGTGTCTGGGCTGTGGTGTGAGTTTGTGTGTGTGTGTGCATATATATAAGTCTCAGTGTCTGGGCTGTGGTGTGTGTGTGTGTGTGTGTGTGTGTGTGCATATATATAAGTCTCAGTGTCTGGGCTGTGGTGTGTGTGTGTGTGTGTGTGTGTGTGTGTGTGTGTGTGTGTGTGTGTGTGTGTGTGTGTGCATATATATAAGTCTCAGTGTCTGAGCTGTGGTGTGAGTGTGTGTGTGTGCATATATAAGTCTCAGTGTCTGGGCTGTGGTGTGAGTGTGTGTGTGTGTGCATATATATAAGTCTCAGTGTCTGGGCTGTGGTGTGTGTGTGTGTGTGCATATATATAAGTCTCAGTGTCTGGGCTGTGGTGTGTGTGTGTGTGTGTGCATATATATAAGTCTCAGTGTCTGGGCTGTGGTTTGAGTGTGTGTGTGTGTGTGTGTGTGTGTGTGTGTGCATCTATATAAGTCTCAGTGTCTGTGCTGTGGTGTGAGTGTGTGTGTGTGTGTGTGTGTATATATATAAGTCTCACTGTATGAGCTGTGGTGTGTGTGTATGTGCATATATATAAGTCTCAGTGTCTGGGCTGTGGTGTGTGTGGGTGTGTGTGATGGTGTGTGTGCATATATGTAAGTCTCCGTGTCTGTGTTGAGGTGTGTGTGTGTGTGTGTGTGTGCATATATATAAGTCTCAGTGTCTGGGCTGTGGTGTGTGTGTGTGTGTGTGTGTGTGTGTGTTTTTGTGTGTGTGTGTGTGTGTATATATATAAGTCTCAGTGTCTGGGCTGTGGTGTGTGTGTATGTGCATATTTATAAGTCTCAGTGTCTGGGCTGTGGTGTGTGTGGGTGTGTGTGTGTGTGTGTGTGCATATATGTAAGTCTCCGTGTCTGTGTTGTGTGTGTGTGTGTGTGTGTGTGCATATATATAAGTCTCAGTGTCTGGGCTGTGGTGTGTGTGTGTGTGTGTGCAAATATATAAGTCTCAGTGTCTGGGCTGTGGTGTGTGTGGGTGTGTGTGTGTGTGCATATATATAAGTCTCCGTGTCTGGGTTGTGGGGTGTGTGTGTGTGTGTGCATATATATGAGTCTCAGTGTCTGGGCTGTGGTGTGTGTGTGTGTGTGTGTGTGTGCAAATATATAAGTCTCAGTGTCTCGGCTGTGGTGTGTGTGTGTCTGTGTGCAAATCGAAAAGTCTCAGTGTCTGGGCTGTGGTGTGTGTGTGTGTGTGTGTGTGTGTGCATATATATAAGTCTCAGTGTCTGGGCTGTGGTGTGTGTGTGTGCATATATATAAGTCTCAGTGTCTGGGCTGTGGTGTGAGTGTGTGTGTGTGTGTGTGTGTGTGTGTGTGTGTGTGTGTGTGTGTGCATATATATAAGTCTCAGTGTCTGGGCTGTGGTTTGAGTGTGTGTGTTTGTGTGTGTGTGTGTGTGTGTGTGTGTGCATATATATAAGTCTCAATGTCTGTGCTGTGGTGTGAGTGTGTGTGTGTGTGTATATATATAAGTCTCACTGTATGGGCTGTGGTGTGTGTGTATGTGCATATATATAAGTCTCAGTGTCTGGGCTGTGGTGTTTGTGGGTGTGTGTGTGTGTGTGTGTGCATATATGTAAGTCTCCGTGTCTGTGTTGTGGTGTGTGTGTGTGTGTGTGTGTGCATATATATAAGTCTCAGTGTCTGGGCTGTGGTTTGAGTGTGTGTGTGTGTGCAAATATATAAGTCTCAGTGTCTGGGCTGTGGTGTGTGTGTGTGTGTGTGTGTGTGTGTGTGTGTGTGTGTGTGTGTGTGTGTGTGTGTGTGTGTGTGTGTGTGTGTGTGTTTTTGTGTGTGTGTGTGTGTGTATATATATAAGTCTCAGTGTCTGGGCTGTGGTGTGTGTGTATGTGCATATATATAAGTCTCAGTGTCTGGGCTGTGGTGTGTGTGGGTGTGTGTGTGTGTGTGTGTGCATATATGTAAGTCTCCGTTTCTGTGTTGTGTGTGTGTGTGTGTGTGTG
>NW_027141936.1:6982500-6985000 GCF_036365525.1 Heterodontus francisci
AAGTCTCAGGGCCTGGACCGTGGTGTGTGTGAGTGTACATATATATATACACATATATATATCTATCTCAGGGCCTGGACCGTGGTGTGTGGGTATATATATTTATAAGTCTCAGGGTCTGGACTGTGGTGTGTGTGTATATATATTTATAAGTCTCAGGGTCTTGACTGTGGTGTGTGTGTATCTATATATATATTATTCTCAGGGCATGGACTGTGGTGTGTGTTTGTGTATATATGTAAGTCTCAGGGCTTGGACTGTGGTGTGTGTGTATATATGCCCCAGGGCCTGGACTGTGGTGTGTGTGTTTAAATATATATATATATGTCTCAGGGTCTGGACTGTGGTGTGTGTTTGTGTATATATGTAAGTCTCAGGGCTTGGACTGTGGTGTGTGTGTATATATGCCCCAGGGCCTGGACTGTGGTGTGTGTGTTTAAATATATATATATAGGTCTCAGGGTCTGGACTGTGGTGTGTGTGTATATATATTTAGAAGTCTCAGGGTCTTGACTGTCGTGTGTGTGTATATATATTTATAAGTCTCAGGGTGTTGACTGTGGTGTGTGTGTATATATATTTATATATCGGTCTCAGGGCCTGGACTGTGGTGTGTGTGTATATATATTTATATATCGGTCTCAGGGCCTGGACTGTGGTGTGTGTGTGTATATATATAAGTCTCAGGGCCTGGACTGTGGTGTGTGTGTGTATATATATAAGTCTCAGGGCCTGGACTGTGGTGTGTGTGTGTATATATATAAGTCTCAGGGCCTGGACTGTGGTGAGTGTGTGTATATATATAAGTCTCAGGGCCTGGACTGTGGTGTGTGTGTGTATATATATAAGTCTCTGGGCCTGGACTGTGGTGAGTGTGTGTATATATATAAGTCTCAGGGCCTGGACTGTGGTGTGTGTGTGTATATATATAAGTCTCAGGGCCTGGACTGTGGTGTGTGTGTGTATATATATAAGTCTCAGGGCCTGGACTGTGGTGTGTGTGTATATATATAAGTCTCAGGGTCTGGACTGTGGTGTGTGTGTGTGTATATATATAAGTCTCAGGGCCTGGACTGTGGTGTGTGTGTGTGTATATATATAAGTCTCAGGGCCTGGACTGTGGTGTGTGTGTGTATATATATAAGTCTCAGGGTCTGGACTGTGGTGTGTGTGTGTGTATATATATAAGTCTCAGGGCCTGGACTGTGGTGTGTGTGTGTGTATATATATAAGTCTCAGGGCCTGGACTGTGGTGTGTGTGTGTATATATATAAGTCTCAGGGCCTGGACTGTGGTGAGTGTGTGTATATTTATAAGTCTCAGGGTGTTGACTGTGGTGTGTGTGTATATATATTTAGAAGTCTCAGGGTCTTGACTGTCGTGTGTGTGTATATATATTTATAAGTCTCAGGGTGTTGACTGTGGTGTGTGTGTATATATATTTATATATCGGTCTCAGGGCCTGGACTGTGGTGTGTGTGTATATATATTTATATATCTGTCTCAGGGCCTGGACTGTGGTGTGTGTGTGTATATATATAAGTCTCAGGGCCTGGACTGTGGTGTGTGTGTGTATATATATAAGTCTCAGGGCCTGGACTGTGGTGTGTGTGTGTATATATATAAGTCTCAGGGCCTGGACTGTGGTGAGTGTGTGTATATATATAAGTCTCAGGGCCTGGACTGTGGTGTGTGTGTGTATATATATAAGTCTCTGGGCCTGGACTGTGGTGAGTGTGTGTATATATATAAGTCTCAGGGCCTGGACTGTGGTGTGTGTGTGTATATATATAAGTCTCAGGGCCTGGACTGTGGTGTGTGTGTGTGTGTGTATATATATAAGTCTCAGGGCCTGGACTGTGGTGTGTGTGTATATATATAAGTCTCAGGGTCTGGACTGTGGTGTGTGTGTGTGTATATATATAAGTCTCAGGGCCTGGACTGTGGTGTGTGTGTGTGTATATATATAAGTCTCAGGGCCTGGACTGTGGTGTGTGTGTGTATATATATAAGTCTCAGGGCCTGGACTGTGGTGAGTGTGTGTATATATATAAGTCTCAGGGCCTGGACCGTGGTGTGTGTGTATATATATAAGTCTCAGGGCCTGGACTGTGGTGTGTGTGTGTGTATATATATAAGTCTCAGGGCCTGGACTGTGGTGAGTGTGTGTATATATATAAGTCTCAGGGCCTGGACTGTGGTGTGTGTGTGTATATATATATAAGTCTCAGGGCATGGACTGTGGTGTGTGTGTGTATATATATAAGTCTCAGGGCCTGGACTGTGGTGTGTGTGTGTATATATATAAGTCTCAGGGCCTGGACTGTGGTGAGTGTGTGTATATATATAAGTCTCAGGGTCTGGACTGTGGTGTGTGTGTGTATATATATGAGTCTCAGGGCCTGGACTGTGGTGTGTGTGTATATATATATAAGTCTCAGGGCCTGGACTGTGGTGTGTGTGTATATATATAAGTCTCAGGGCCTGGACTGTGGTGTGT
>NW_027141936.1:6990000-6995000 GCF_036365525.1 Heterodontus francisci
ACTGTGGTGTGTGTGTGTATATATATATAAGTCTCAGGGCCTGGACTGTGGTGTGTGTTTGTGTGTATATATATAAGTCTCAGGGCCTGGACTGTGGTGTGTGTGTGTATATATATAAGTCTCAGGGCCTGGACTGTGGTGTGTGTGTGTGTATATATATAAGTCTCAGGGCCTGGACTGTGGTGTGTGTGTGTATATATATATAAGTCTCAGGGCCTGGACTGTGGTGTGTGTGTGTATATATATAAGTCTCAGTGCATGGACTGTGGTGTGTGTGTGTATATATATAAGTCTCAGGGCATGGACTGTGGTGTGTGTTTGTGTGTATATATATAAGTCTCAGGGCCTGGACTGTGGTGTGTGTGTGTATATATATAAGTCTCAGGGCCTGGACTGTGGTGTGTGTGTGTATATATATAAGTCTCAGGGCATGGACTGTGGTGTGTGTGTGTATATATATAAGTCTCAGGGCCTGGACTGTGGTGTTTGTGTATATATGTAAGTCTCAGGGCTTGGACTGTGGTGTGTGTGTGTATATATAAGTCTCAGGGCCTGGACTGTGGTGTGTGTGTGTGTATATATATAAGTCTCAGGGCCTGGACTGTGGTGTGTGTGTGTGTATATATATATAAGTCTCAGGGCATGGACTGTGGTGTGTGTGTGTGTGTATATATAAGTCTCAGGGCCTGGACTGTGGTGTGTGTGTGTTTATATATATAAGTCTCAGGGCCTGGACTGTGGTGTGTGTTTGTGTGTATATATATAAGTCTCAGGGCCTGGACTGTGGTGTGTGTGTGTATATATATAAGTCTCAGGGCCTGGACTGTGGTGTGTGTGTGTGTATATATATAAGTCTCAGGGCCTGGACTGTGGTGTGTGTGTGTATATATATATAAGTCTCAGGGCCTGGACTGTGGTGTGTGTGTGTATATATATAAGTCTCAGTGCATGGACTGTGGTGTGTGTGTGTATATATATAAGTCTCAGGGCATGGACTGTGGTGTGTGTTTGTGTGTATATATATAAGTCTCAGGGCCTGGACTGTGGTGTGTGTGTATATATATATAAGTCTCAGGGCCTGGACTGTGGTGTGTGTGTGTATATATATAAAGTCTCAGGGCATGGACTGTGGTGTGTGTGTGTGTGTATATATATAAGTCTCAGGGCATGGACTGTGGTGTGTGTGTGTATATATATAAGTCTCAGGGCATGGACTGTGGTGTGTGTGTGTATATATATAAGTCTCAGGGCCTGGACTGTGGTGTGTGTGTGTGTATATATATAAGTCTCAGGGCCTGGACTGTGGTGTGTGTGTGTATATATATAAGTCTCAGGGCATGGACTGTGGTGTGTGTTTGTGTGTATATATATAAGTCTCAGGGCCTGGACTGTGGTGTGTGTGTGTGTGTATATATATAAGTCTCAGGGCATGGACTGTGGTGTGTGTGTGTATATATATAAGGCTCAGGGCCTGGACTGTGGTGTGTGTGTGTGTATATATAAGTCTCAGGGCCTGGACTGTGGTGTGTGTGTGTATATATATAAGTCTCAGGGCCTGGACTGTGGTGTGTGTGTGTGTGTATATATATAAGTCTCAGGGCCTGGACTGTGGTGTGTGTGTGTATATATATAAGTCTCAGGGCCTGGACTGTGGTGTGTGTGTATATATGTAAGTCTCAGGGCTTGGACTGTGGTGTGTGTGTGTATATATAAGTCTCAGGGCCTGGACTGTGGTGTGTGTGTGTATATATATAAGTCTCAGGGCCTGGACTGTGGTGTGTGTGTGTGTGTATATATATAAGTCTCAGGGCCTGGACTGTCGTGTGTGTGTGTATATATATAAGTCTCAGGGCCTGGACTGTGGTGTGTGTGTGTGTGTATATATATAAGTCTCAGGGCCTGGACTGTGGTGTGTGTGTGTGTATATATATATAAGTCTCAGGGCCTGGACTGTGGTGTGTGTGTGTATATATATAAGTCTCAGGGCCTGGACTGTGGTGTGTGTGTGTGTGTATATATATAAGTCTCAGGGCCTGGACTTTGGTGTGTGTGTGTATATATATATAAGTCTCAGGGCCTGGACTGTGGTGAGTGTGTGTGTATATATATAAGTCTCAGGGCCTGGACTGTGGTGTGTGTGTGTATATATATAAGTCTCAGGGCATGGACTGTGGTGTGTGTGTGTATATATATAAGTCTCAGGGCCTGGACTGTGGTGTTTGTGTATATATGTAAGTCTCAGGGCTTGGACTGTGGTGTGTGTGTGTATATATAAGTCTCAGGGCCTGGACTGTGGTGTGTGTGTGTGTATATATATAAGTCTCAGGGCCTGGACTGTGGTGTGTGTGTGTGTATATATATATAAGTCTCAGGGCATGGACTGTGGTGTGTGTGTGTGTGTATATATAAGTCTCAGGGCCTGGACTGTGGTGTGTGTGTGTATATATATAAGTCTCAGGGCCTGGACTGTGGTGTGTGTGTATATATATATAAGTCTCAGGGCCTGCACTGTGGTGTGTGTGTGTATATATATAAGTCTCAGGGCCTGGACTGTGGTGTGTGTGTGTATATATAAGTCTCAGGGCCTGGACTGTGGTGTGTGTGTGTATATATATAGGTCTCAGTGCCTGGACTGTGGTGTGTGTGTATATATATATAAGTCTCAGGGCCTGCACTGTGGTGTGTGTGTGTGTATATATATAAGTCTCAGGGCCTGGACTGTGGTGTGTGTGTGTATATATATATAAGTCTCAGGGCCTGGACTGTGGTGTGTGTGTGTATATATATATAAGTCTCAGGGCATGGACTGTGGTGTGTGTGTGTATATATATAAGTCTCAGGGCATGGACTGTGGTGTGTGTTTGTGTGTATATATATAAGTCTCAGGGCCTGGACTGTGGTGTGTGTGTATATATATATAAGTCTCAGGGCCTGGACTGTGGTGTGTGTGTGTATATATATAAGTCTCAGGGCATGGACTGTGGTGTGTGTGTGTGTATATATACAAGTCTCAGGGCATGGACTGTGGTGTGTGTGTGTATATGTATAAGTCTCAGGGCATGGACTGTGGTGTGTGTGTGTATATATATAAGTCTCAGGGCCTGGACTGTGGTGTGTGTGTGTGTATATATATAAGTCTCAGGGCCTGGACTGTGGTGTGTGTGTGTATATATATAAGTCTCAGGGCATGGACTGTGGTGTGTGTTTGTGTGTATATATATAAGTCTCAGGGCATGGACTGTGGTGTGTGTGTGTGTGTATATATATAAGTCTCAGGGCATGGACTGTGGTGTGTGTGTGTATATATATAAGGCTCAGGGCCTGGACTGTGGTGTGTGTGTGTGTATATATAAGTCTCAGGGCCTGGACTGGGTGTGTGTGTGTATATATATAAGTCTCAGGGCCTGGACTGTGGTGTGTGTGTGTATATATATAAGTCTCAGGGCCTGGACTGTGGTGTGTGTGTATATATGTAAGTCTCAGGGCTTGAACTGTGGTGTGTGTGTGTATATATAAGTCTCAGGGCCTGGACTGTGGTGTGTGTGTGTATATATATAAGTCTCAGGGCCTGGACTGTGGTGTGTGTGTATATATGTAAGTCTCAGGGCTTGAACTGTGGTGTGTGTGTGTATATATAAGTCTCAGGGCCTGGACTGTGGTGTGTGTGTATATATATAAGTCACAGGGCATGGACTGTGGTGTGTGTGTGTGTGTATATATATAAGTCTCAGGGCATGGACTGTGGTGTGTGTGTGTATATATATAAGGCTCAGGGCCTGGACTGTGGTGTGTGTGTGTGTATATATAAGTCTCAGGGCCTGGACTGGGTGTGTGTGTGTATATATATAAGTCTCAGGGCCTGGACTGTGGTGTGTGTGTGTATATATATAAGTCTCAGGGCCTGGACTGTGGTGTGTGTGTATATATGTAAGTCTCAGGGCTTGAACTGTGGTGTGTGTGTGTATATATAAGTCTCAGGGCCTGGACTGTGGTGTGTGTGTGTATATATATAAGTCTCAGGGCCTGGACTGTGGTGTGTGTATATATATAAGTCTCAGGGCCTGGACTGTCGTGTGTGTGTGTATATATATAAGTCTCAGGGCCTGGACTGTGGTGTGTGTGTGTGTGTATATATATAAGTCTCAGGGTCTGGACTGTGGTGTGTGTGTGTGTATATATATATAAGTCTCAGGGCATGGACTGTGGTGTGTGTGTGTGTATATATATATAAGTCTCTGGGCCTGGACTGTGGTGTGTGTGTATATATATATATATATAAGTCTCAGGGCCTGGACTGTGGTGTGTGTGTGTGTATATATATATAAGTCTCAGGGCCTGGACTGTGGTGTGTGTGTGTGTATATATATATAAGTCTCTGGGCCTGGACTGTGGTGTGTGTGTATATATATATAAGTCTCAGGGCCTGGACTGTGGTGTGTGTGTGTGTGTATATATATAAGTCTCAGGGCCTGGACTGTGGTGTGTGTGTGTGTATATATATATAAGTCTCAGGGCCTGGACTGTGGTGTGTGTGTGTATATATAAGTCTCAGGGCCTGGACTGTAGTGTGTGTGTGTATATATATAAGTCTCAGGGCCTGGACTGTGGTGTGTGTGTATATATATATAAGTCTCAGGGCCTGCACTGTGGTGTGTGTGTGTGTATATATATAAGTCTCAGGGCCTGGACTGTGGTGTGTGTGTGTATATATATATAAGTCTCAGGGCCTGGACTGTGGTGTGTGTGAATATATATATAAGTCTCAGGGCCTGGACTGTGGTGTGTGTGTATATATATATAAGTCTCAGGGCCTGCACTGTGGTGTGTGTGTGTGTATATATATAAGTCTCAGGGCCTGGACTGTGGTGTGTGTGTGTATATATATATAAGTCTCAGGGCCTGGACTGTGGTGTGTGTGTGTATATATATAAGTCTCAGGGCATGGACTGTGGTGTGTGTGTGTATATATATAAGTCTCAGGGCATGGACTGTGGTGTGTG
>NW_027141936.1:6997500-7005000 GCF_036365525.1 Heterodontus francisci
TGGACTGTGGTGTGTGTGTGTATATATATAAGTCTCAGGGCCTGGACTGTGGTGTGTGTGTGTATATATATATAAGTCTCAGGGCATGGACTGTGGTGTGTGTGTGTGTATATATATAAGTCTCAGGGCCTGGACTGTGGTGAGTGTGTGTATATATATAAGTCTCAGGGCCTGGACTGTGGTGTGAGTGTGTATATATATAAGTCTCAGGGTCTGGAATGTGGTGTGTGTGTGTATATATATATAAGTCTCAGGGCCTGGACTGTGGTGTGAGTGTGTATATATATAAGTCTCAGGGTCTGGACTGTGGTGTGTGTGTGTGTATATATATAAGTCTCAGGGCCTGGACTGTGGTGTGTGTGTGTGTATATATATAAGTCTCAGGGCCTGGACTGTGGTGTGAGTGTGTATATATATAAGTCTCAGGGTCTGGACTGTGGTGTGTGTGTGTATATATATATAGGTCTCAGGGCCTGGACTGTGGTGTGTGTGTATATATATAAGTCTCAGGGTCTGGACTGTGGTGTGTGTGTGTATATATATAAGTCTCAGGGTCTGGACTGTGGTGTGTGTGTGTGTATATATATATAAGTCTCAGGGCCTGGACTGTGGTGTGTGTGTATATATATATATAAGTCTCAGGGCCTGGACTGTGGTGTGTGTGTGTGTATATATGTAAGTCTCAGGGCCTGGACTGTGGTGTGAGTGTGTATATATATAAGTCTCAGGGTCTGGACTGTGGTGTGTGTGTGTATATATATATAAGTCTCAGGGCCTGGACTGTGGTGTGAGTGTGTATATTTATAAGTCTCAGGGTCTGGACTGTGGTGTGTGTGTGTATATATATATAAGTCTCAGGGCCTGGACTGTGGTGTGTGTGTATATATGTAAGTCTCAGGGCCTGGACTGTGGTGTGTGTGTGTATATATATAAGTCTCAGGGCATGGACTGTGGTGTGTGTGTGTATATATATAAGTCTCAGGGCCTGGACTGTGGTGTTTGTGTATATATGTAAGTCTCAGGGCTTGGACTGTGGTGTGTGTGTGTATATATAAGTCTCAGGGCCTGGACTGTGGTGTGTGTGTGTATATATATAAGTCTCAGGGCCTGGACTGTGGTGTGTGTGTGTGTAAATATATATAAGTCTCAGGGCATGGACTGTGGTGTGTGTGTGTGTATATATATAAGTCTCAGGGCCTGGACTGTGGTGAGTGTGTGTATATATATAAGTCTCAGGGTCTGGACTGTGGTGTGTGTGTGTGTGTATATATAAGTCTCAGGGCCTGGACTGTGGTGTGTGTGTGTGTATATATATATAAGTCTCAGGGCCTGGACTGTGGTGTGTGTTTGTGTGTATATATATAAGTCTCAGGGCCTGGACTGTGGTGTGTGTGTGTATATATATAAGTCTCAGGGCCTGGACTGTGGTGTGTGTGTGTGTATATATATAAGTCTCAGGGCCTGGACTGTGGTGTGTGTGTGTATATATATATAAGTCTCAGGGCCTGGACTGTGGTGAGTGTGTGTGTATATATATAAGTCTCAGGGCCTGGACTGTGGTGTGTGTGTGTATATATATAAGTCTCAGGGCATGGACTGTGGTGTGTGTGTGTATATATATAAGTCTCAGGGCCTGGACTGTGGTGTTTGTGTATATATGTAAGTCTCAGGGCTTGGACTGTGGTGTGTGTGTGTATATATAAGTCTCAGGGCCTGGACTGTGGTGTGTGTGTGTGTATATATATAAGTCTCAGGGCCTGGACTGTGGTGTGTGTGTGTGTAAATATATATAAGTCTCAGGGCATGGACTGTGGTGTGTGTGTGTGTGTATATATAAGTCTCAGGGCCTGGACTGTGGTGTGTGTGTGTATATATATATATAAGTCTCAGGGCATGGACTGTGGTGTGTGTGTATATATATATATAAGTCTCAGGGCCTGGACTGTGGTGTGTGTGTGTATATATATATAAGTCTCAGGGCATGGACTGTGGTGTGTGTGTGTATATATATATAAGTCTCAGGGCATGGACTGTGGTGTGTGTGTATATATATATATAAGTCTCAGGGCCTGGACTGTGGTGTGTGTGTGTATATATATATATAAGTCTCAGGGCCTGGACTGTGGTGTGTGTGTGTATATATATAAGTCTCAGGGCCTGGACTGTGGTGTGTGTGTGTGTATATATATAAGTCTCAGGGCCTGGACTGTGGTGTGTGTGTGTATATATATATAAGTCTCAGGGCCTGGACTGTGGTGTGTGTGTGTGTATATATATAAGTCTCAGGGCATGGACTGTGGTGTGTGTGTATATATATAAGTCTCAGGGCCTGGACCGTGGTGTGTGTGTGTGTATATATATAAGTCTCAGGGCCTGGACTGTGGTGTGTGTGTGTGTGTATATATAAGTCTCAGGGCCTGGACTGTGGTGTGTGTGTGTATATATATAAGTCTCAGGGCATGGACTGTGGTGTGTGTGTATATATATATATAAGTCTCAGGGCCTGGACTGTGGTGTGTGTGTGTGTGTATATATATTAGTCTCATGGCCTGGACTGTGGTGTGTGTGTGTATATATATATTAGTCTCAGGGCCTGGACTGTGGTGTGTGTGTGTGTGTATATATATAAGTCTCAGGGCATGGACTGTGGTGTGTGTGTATATATATATATAAGTCTCAGGGCCTGGACTGTGGTGTGTGTGTGTGTGTATATATATAA
Organism: Heterodontus francisci; assembly: GCF_036365525.1. NCBI lineage: Eukaryota > Metazoa > Chordata > Chondrichthyes > Heterodontiformes > Heterodontidae > Heterodontus > Heterodontus francisci. Next base: position 7,000,220 of record NW_027141936.1, read on the forward strand.
GTCTCAGGGCATGGACTGTGGTGTGTGTATATATATATAAGTCTCAGGGCCTGGACTGTGGTGTGTGTGTGTGTGTATATATATGTCTCAGGGCCTGGACTGTGGTGTGTGTGTGTGTATATATATAAGTCTCAGGGCCTGGACTGTGGTGTGTGTGTGTATATATATATAACTCTCAGGGCCTGGACTGTGGTGTGTGTGTGTATATATATAAGTCTCAGGGCATGGACTGTGGTGTGTGTGTGTATATATATAAGTCTCAGGGCATGGACTGTGGTGTGTGTTTGTGTGTATATATATAAGTCTCAGGGCCTGGACTGTGGTGTGTGTGTATATATATATAAGTCTCAGGGCCTGGACTGTGGTGTGTGTGTGTATATATATAAGTCTCAGGGCATGGACTGTGGTGTGTGTGTGTGTGTATATATATAAGTCTCAGGGCATGGACTGTGGTGTGTGTGTGTATATATATAAGTCTCAGGGTCTGTACTGTGGTGTGTGTGTGTATATATATAAGTCTCATGGCATGGACTGTGGTGTGTGTGTGTGTGTATATATATAAGTCTCAGGGCCTGGACTGTGGTGTGTGTGTGTATATATATAAGTCTCAGGGCATGGACTGTGGTGTGTGTGTGTATATATATAAGTCTCAGGGTCTGTACTGTGGTGTGTGTGTGTATATATATATATAAGTCTCAGGGTCTGGACTGTGGTGTGTGTGTGTATATATATATAAGTCTCAGGGCCTGGACTGTGGTGTGTGTGTGTGTATATATATATAAGTCTCAGGGCCTGGACTGTGTGTGTGTGTGTGTATATATATAAGTCTCAGGGCATGGACTGTGGTGTGTGTTTGTGTGTATATATATAAGTCTCAGGGCATGGACTGTGGTGTGTGTGTGTGTGTATATATATAAGTCTCAGGGCATGGACTGTGGTGTGTGTGTGTATATATATAAGTCTCAGGGCCTGGACTGTGGTGTGTGTGTGTGTATATATAAGTCTCAGGGCCTGGACTGTGGTGTGTGTGAGTATATATATAAGTCTCAGGGCCTGGACTGTGGTGTGTGTGTGTGTATATATAAGTCTCAGGACCTGGACTGTGGTGTGTGTGTGTATATATATAAGTCTCAGGGCCTGGTCTGTGGTGTGTGTGTGTGTATATATATAAGTCTCAGGGCCTGGACTGTGGTGTGTGTTTGTGTGTATATATATAAGTCTCAGGGCCTGGACTGTGGTGAGTGTGTGTGTATATATATAAGTCTCAGGGCCTGGACTGTGGTGAGTGTGTGTGTATATATGTAAGTCTCAGGGCCTGGACTGTGGTGTGTGTGTGTGTATATATATAAGTCTCAGGGCATGGACTGTGGTGTGTGTTTGTGTGTATATATATAAGTCTCAGGGCCTGGACTGTGGTGTGTGTGTGTATATATATAAGTCTCAGGGCATGGACTGTGGTGTCTGTGTATATATATATAAGTCTCAGGGGCTGGACTGTGGTGTCTGTGTGTATATATATAAGTCTCAGGGCCTGGACTGTGGTGTGTGTGTGTATATATATAAGTCTCAGGGCCTGGACTGTGGTGTGTGTGTGTGTGTATATATATAAGTCTCAGGGCCTGGACTGTGGTGTGTGTGTGTGTGTATATATATAAGTCTCAGGGCCTGGACTGTGGTGTGTGTGTGTATATATATAAGTCTCAGGTCATGGACTGTGGTGTCTGTGTATATATATATAAGTCTCAGGGCCTGGACTGTGGTGTCTGTGTGTATATATATAAGTCTCAGGGCCTGGACTGTGGTGTGTGTTTGTGTGTATATATATACGTCTCAGGGCCTGGACTGTGGTGTGTGTGTGTGTGTATATATATAAGTCTCAGGGCCTGGACTGTGATGTGTGTGTGTGTATATATATAAGTCTCAGGGCATGGACTGTGGTGTCTGTGTATATATATATAAGTCTCAGGGCCTGGACTGTGGTGTCTGTGTGTATATATATAAGTCTCAGGGCCTGGACTGTGGTGTCTGTGTATATATATATAAGTCTCAGGGCCTGGACTGTGGTGTGTGTTTGTGTGTATATATATAAGTCTCAGGGCCTGGACTGTGGTGTGAGTGTGTGTATATATATAAGTCTCAGGGCCTGGACTGTGATGTGTGTGTGTGTATATATATAAGTCACAGGGCATGGACTGTGGTGTCTGTGTATATATATATATACGTCTCAGGGCCTGGACTGTGGTGTGTGTTTGTGTGTATATATATAAGTCTCAGGGCCTGGACTGTGGTGTGTGTGTGTATATATATAAGTCTCAGGGCCTGGACTGTGATGTGTGTGTGTGTATATATATAAGTCTCAGGGCCTGGACTGTGGTGTGTGTGTGTGTGTATATATATAAGTCTCAGGGCCTGGACTGTGGTGAGTGTGTGTGTGTATATATATAAGTATCAGGGCCTGGACTGTGGTGAGTGTGTGTGTATATATATAAGTCTCAGGGCCTGGACTGTGGTGAGTGTGTGTGTGTATATATATAAGTCTCAGGACCTGGACTGTGGTGTGTGTTTGTGTCTATATATATAAGTCTCAGGGCCTGGACTGTGGTGAGTGTGTGTGTATATATATAAGTATCAGGGCCTGGACTGTGGTGAGTGTGTGTGTATATATATAAGTCTCAGGGCCTGGACTGTGGTGAGTGTGTGTGTGTATATATATAAGTCTCAGGGCCTGGACTGTGGTGTGTGTGTGTGTGTATATATATAAGTCTCAGGGCATGGACTGTGGTGTGTGTTTGTGTGTATATATATAAGTCTCAGGGCCTGGACTGTGGTGTGTGTGAAGATAGATGTCTCAGGGCATGGACTGTGGTGTGTGTGTGTATATATATAAGTCTCAGGGCCTGGACTGTGGTGTGTGTGTGTATATATATAAGTCTCAGGGCATGGACTGTGGTCTGTGTGTGTATATATATAAGTCTCAGGGCCTGGACTGTGGTGTGTGTGTGTATATATATAAGTCTCAGGGCCTGGACTGTGGTGAGTGTGTGTGTATATATATAAGTCTCAGGGCCTGGACTGTGGTGAGTGTGTGTGTGTATATATATAAGTCTCAGGGCCTGGACTGTGGTGTGTGTGTGTATATATATAAGTCTCAGGGCATGGACTGTGGTGTGTGTTTGTGTGTATATATATAAGTCTCAGGGCCTGGACTGTGGTGAGTGTGTGTGTATATATATAAGTCTCAGGGCCTGGACTGTGGTGAGTGTGTGTGTATATATATAAGTCTCAGGGCCTGGACTGTGGTGAGTGTGTGTGTGTATATATATAAGTCTCAGGGCCTGGACTGTGGTGTGTGTGTGTATATATATAAGTCTCAGGGCATGGACTGTGGTGTGTGTTTGTGTGTATATATATAAGTCTCAGGGCCTGGACTGTGGTGAGTGTGTGTGTATATATATAAGTCTCAGGGCCTGGACTGTGGTGAGTGTGTGTGTGTATATATATAAGTCTCAGGGCCTGGACTGTGGTGTGTGTGTGTATATATATAAGTCTCAGGGCATGGACTGTGGTGTGTGTTTGTGTGTATATATATAAGTCTCAGGGCCTGGACTGTGGTGTGTGTGTGTATATATATAAGTCTCAGGGCATGGACTGTGGTGTGTGTTTGTGTGTATATATATAAGTCTCAGGGCCTGGACTGTGGTGTGTGTGAAGATATATGTCTCAGGGCATGGACTGTGGTGTGTGTGTGTATATATATAAGTCTCAGGGCCTGGACTGTGGTGTGTGTGTGTATATATATAAGTCTCAGGGCATGGACTGTGGTCTGTGTGTGTATATATATAAGTCTCAGGGCCTGGACTGTGGTGTGTGTGTGTATATATATAAGTCTCAGGGCATGGACTGTGGTGTGTGTGTGTATATATATAAGTCTCAGGGCATGGACTGTGGTGTGTGTGTCTATATTTCAGTCTCAGGGCCTGGACTGTGGTGTGTGTGTGTATATATATAAGTCTCAGGGCATGGACTGTGGTGTGTGTGTGTATATATATAAGTCTCAGGGCCTGGACTGTGGTGTGTGTGTGTATATAGATAAGTCTCAGGGCATGGACTGTGGTGTGTGTGTGTATATATATAAGTCTCAGGGCATGGACTGTGGTGTGTGTGTATATATATATAAGTCTCAGGGCCTGGACTGTGGTGTGTGTGTGTGTATATATATAAGTCTCAGGGCATGGACTGTGGTGTGTGTGTGTGTATATATATAAGTCTCAGGGCATGGACTGTGGTGTGTGTGTGTATATATATAAGTCTCAGGGCCTGGACTGTGGTGTGTGTGTGTATATATAAGTCTCAGGGCATGGACTGTGGTGTGTGTTTGTGTGTATATATATAAGTCTCAGGGCATGGACTGTGGTGTGTGTGTGTGTGTATATATATAAGTCTCAGGGCATGGACTGTGGTGTGTGTGTGTATATATATAAGTCTCAGGGCCTGGACTGTGGTGTGTGTGTGTGTATATATAAGTCTCAGGGCATGGACTGTGGTGTGTGTGTGTATATATAAGTCTCAGGGCATGGACTGTGGTGTGTGTTTGTGTGTATATATATAAGTCTCAGGGCATGGACTGTGGTGTGTGTGTGTGTGTATATATATAAGTCTCAGGGCCTGGACTGTGGTGTGTGTGTGTATATATATAAGTCTCAGGGCCTGGACTGTGGTGTGTGTGTGTGTATATATAAGTCTCAGGGCCTGGACTGTGGTGTGTGTGTGTATATATATAA